>NC_056731.1:1338538186-1338838186 GCF_019279795.1 Protopterus annectens
GTCCCATGACTGCAGATCTATACATATAATCAATTTTGAGAAAGCCTATACCTCCTTCAGAGTGAAGAATGTATTATCTTGGTATAGACAGATTTTTATATATCATTTGATAAGTGTGAAGCATTTGTCTTGTTTTCCTATCCAAAAAGTCCAATACCTTTTGGGACCAATCAGTGGCAAAAAAACTTAAGTTAGAACAGGAGGAGAAAATTGGTTTATAGCTTGGACTTCATTCCTAGATGTCAAGGCTGTTTTCAATATTAGTTTTAGTCTTCTGAATTATTGCTTACGGAGTTTTATTCATATTTGTTTGTTTTATTGCCAGTCCTTCATCAATCCCCAAATATTTATAGACTCCATCCTGCTCAAGCTCCTTTATATCACATTCCTATCTCAAACTGAAATTTTCTTGGTACTGCAACTTGTCTGCTTTAAGTGTTGCTTTTGCACATTTATCAAGGCCAAATGACATTCTTATATCATCCAAGAAAGTTTTAACTACTTGCAGTTGTGCTTTCAACTCCTCATCTGATAAACTGTACAGTTTTATGTCATCCACAAAAAAGAGATGAGAAGTCTTTATGCAAGGTTGTTTTCTGGGAGCCAAATTTTAACCATGACCTAGTCTGTTAAGTAGCAGTTTAATGAGTTAAGTACAAAATGAAACGGTGATTACAAAGAATCACCCTGGAATATTTCCCTTTAAATTTTTATTCCTGGGATAATAATTTGTCCTTTGTCATGGTTTAACTGCAAAGTAGTTGTTTTATCATCACTGTAATGTAATTAAACAATGTAGAATGTGTCTTGTACATCTATAAGCACTCCTTTATCCGTGAATGTGGAATGCTGTCCAATACTTTTTTGTAATGTATCTTTTGTACGCTATAAACTTTCAGCATCAATTCCATTATATGGTTTGTACATCAAAGCAAGTTATTGGTCTATAATTTTTATTTATTTTTATTTATTTATTTAAATTTGTTGACCGACTGGACGTGGGTCCATTTTCAGCGGAGGCCCCGGGAGAAAAGCTCCACAGTAAAATAAACAGACAGTAGTTACATTGGATTACATAGCGATTAACAATTTAACATAGAAATTACTTACAACATATTTACAGATGAAGAACATAGTACATCAGTAGACAACTAGAATCTTTATCTGTGAAGTATATAACAGGCATTAACAAATGTAACAATGAGAAGTTCCTGCTGTATAATAAGTACTAGGCTTATGAGCATCTGAGCTTGCTATCATCAAGGTAGTTAGTGGAGGTGAAAGAAAGGTAGTAGTTGGATGGGGTAGATGATATTAGAGTGGGAGTTGCAAGGGCATAGCCAGCATGTTTTTAGGTGCGCTTTTAATAAAGTTTTGAAGTTGGTGCATGATGGTACGGAGGTAATTGTGGGTGGGAGTGAGTTCCATAATTTGGCTATGGCACAAGAGAATAGTGCTTCACCAGCAGAGTTATTGGCTTTAGTGATCTGCAAGTGATTTTAGGATGGCTTTACAGGCTCATTCTTGAGGAGTATCGTTTTTACTGTTAAGCAGGAAGTCTGTTCGGGTTGTGAATATAATTAATTCTTACTCGGGGTTAAATCATTGTGTAACGATGTTAAAACGTTTATCAAAAGTTGGGTACTACATCTTGGCCTAGGATTATCAGTTAGGAGCTTTTCTTCATTTTGTTTCAATTTCTCTGGCCGTTACTGCATCCCTTTTCATGTCCTGTATATTTGAACTCCTCATAATTTCTTTTAATTTTCCTATCCATTTAGCATCTTTGTTTTAGAGGGCCTTCATAAATATTTCTTCAACGTGTCTGTTTCTTCTTTTTTGTTGGTATTTCTCTTCCTTTGATTTCCAGTTCTCTATAATACTTTTTGGTTTCATCAAATTGCTTATTTTGTACTTTTCCTTTATATTTATCTGCATATCTATGTTTTCTGCCCGCGCTGTTATTTTTAGCTTATTTGCAATAGTGTATAATAGGTCCTGGCTTGTTTTGATGCTGTGCATTGCTTATACCACGTTCTAATTTTCCAAGTTGTTTTGATGATGCGTTCTCTCCCCTATATTCTTCTTATATTTCTGATACTACTTATTTTAATTTCTTTATAGTTTTCTCTATTCAGTGCTTCCTGTATGACATTTTATTTCTTCTCTTCCTTTCCCTTATTACCCTATTTTTTTAAGGTAAAACTTTATCTGTTATTCATTTAGCTGCACAATAATATATCCTATTTACTTTTGTTATATCACATGAATTTCTAGTCTTGATTGCTGCGTTCCTCTGTTTTTTTCGGACTTCTAACATTTTTGTTCATATTTACTTTCTGTAATCTAATTCTTTCATCAATCTTAAGATGTCTGTCCATCTCTATTAAATCAAGTAACTCTGCCCTTTGATAATTGGATCATACAGGGTTAGTGTTATACAGTTCTTTTTTTTTTTTTTTTTGTGTAAACAAACAGGTGGTGGTATGCATATGTTGCATTTGGGTCAACCGCCCCTCCCCCCATGCAGCCATTCCTGTGTTCCATTATTTGGCTATTTCTCCCCAGTTGCCATAAACACTGTTCAAAACTCTGTGTACATACTGCTTTCTGCTTTACCTCTACAATGATTACAGATATTTGGATTTAATTTAAAACTTTTATTTCAAATTTTCCAGCACAAACACTGATAGCCGTTTGCTAAACAAAGCAGTACAGTCTCACAATGAAAACAGACTTAGCATTAAAACTTCTGTGACTTTGAAACTCGCATTAATTGAAACGGCATTGTAACCCACATTGAAAGAAAATGCATCTGGCCATTGGCAGATTGTTTACCTTTGGGCTGTTTTCAAATCATAGACCCCTTGCACACATTTTTAGGACCATGAAAAAATTCTTTGATTCACCTTCCTGATTGTATTAAATTATAATATATAATAATTAAATTATATCCTTTGTATAATATACCACTTGTTGGACCGTGTTTTAAATTTATAGCCAGTAAGCAAAGAAACAAAACACATGAACCAGTAATATTAAAGTTGCCCAATTCAGAACATTTAAAGCATAAAAGGCCACTCAAACTTCTGTCATTACAACCCACCAATATCAGTCAATATGCACAGTCTCTGCAGAAGTAAAAGTCATCTGAATAATTCCCCATTAAAGAGATCTGACTGTAACTAATGAAAATGTTGCTGCTGGCAAAAACCTTTATATTTAAGTATTTAATCTCTACATTCACTGTCTGCTGCCCTTGAAGAATAAATTGCCTATGTTAAATTAAAAAACAGGGTCATGGTTACTAGGCATCTTATCCAAAGGAGGACATACTCAGGACTGCAGCACCCCATCCTCTTAAAATCCAACACAGTGTTAGCAATATATCTACATGCTATGGGATTAGAACCCACAGACTTCTGCATTAAAACAAAAGTATGCTACCTGATGTGCTACTAACACTGCTTTAAAACTCTAAACACACAACACTGATACCATTTGCTAAGCAAATCAGTTGCATATTTTGGTTTGAGAATTCAGGCTGTTGTTTCCTGTAGCTAAGGTACAGGGCTTGAGCCTAAGCAAATTACTAACCACCTGCTAAGCCTAACTAGGGCATTTCACTGTCTTACACACCTACCTCAATCTTTTAATGCAAGAAATCTGGACAAAGTGTAAAATAAATGTGAGCACATTATAACTATTCCTCTCATGAGCTTAGAAAATTGCTGGAATAACAGGATTTGTTAGTATGCATTTTTCTAAAGGATATGAAGTCTAAACCTCAAATATCTGTCTTTATTTAGCAACTTTAATTTTTTTATGAGGAAAAAACAAAAATATGGGGCAAAAATATGGCCAGTTGAGGGGTATGCTACCCATCTCTCTCACTCATACACACACACACACACACACACACACACCATACCACTCAACTTCTTAGCACAAGAGGTCTGGGCAAAGCCTGTCATAATGGGGGAACAAAGGCCCAAAACTAAGGAAACATTTTAAATATTGCTCTTATAAATTCAGAAAGTTGCTTGAATAACAGAATGTGTGTTAGAATGCATTTTGTAAAAGATATGAAGTCTGAAACTAAACTCAACTGCATGCCATTAGATAGTAACTTTAATCCTTAGATCATCCAAGTGATTTCTGAAAAAAAAAGACAATTTTTATGAGGAACAGACCAAAAATATAAGGCAAAAATCTGGACATTCTGTGAAAATCTGTACAGCTGAGAGGTATTATACATACACCTCCCTCTTAGACCCTCCCCCATACCTCTCAACCTTTTAGAGCAAAAAATCTGGACAAAGAAAATCATAATGGGGGGACAAATGTCCAAAAAATAGGAACCACCTTTTAAATATTGCTTTTACAAACTTAGAAAGTTGATAGAACAACACGTTTTGCATTACTATGAACTTTCTGAAGGATATGAACTCTCAAGCTCAAATGTCTGCCATTATTTGCTGTCTTAATCCTCAGTGATTTGCCAGGGAATGCCAGAAAAACACAGTTTTATGAGAAACAGACCACAGATGTGAGATTAAAATCTTGACATTCTGCAAAAATCCGGATAAGAACCTTGTGAAAAAGCCTTGAGTTTACTTGCCGTAAGTAGTTAAATTAGTTAGTTCTACATACTTGTGGCCATATAGACAGTAGAAATCTCGCCAATATTTCAGTACTGGTTCTGTGACAACTAGCAGACACTCACCTGATGACTTGAGTGAGCAAACAGGAACGTAAGGCAACAACAGCTAAATGAAATTGGGGTGACACGTCACACAAAAATTGTGATGAACCATATCACACAAGGAATATGAGATGTTAAAAACAGAGCTAACTATAACAGCCTACCTGTCTAAATTGCATAGTACAGGGTAATAGGACAAAACCTGAAAAATCCATTTAAAATGCTGGCCTAAGAATTCAGGCTTATTGCAAGCTGGCAAGATCCATATACAAGAGCCCATGGAATCAGGGTAGCCAGACGTCCCTATTTGAGTGGGATTGTCCCGGGATCAGCAGCCCGATCCAGAGTCCTGCACTGCCAGTTTAAATCCCGGCAAAACAGCCCTCTGCTTTTTTTTTTTTTGATTGGCCCGTATACTGGCATACGGGCAAATCAAAAATCGATAAACATAGAGCTGCTTGTGTCTAATGTGGAACTTCAGGCAGTTCCGCATTAAACACAGCTCCATTTTTCGAGTTATTTGATTGACTCTTATACCGGCATACTGGCCAATCAAAAATAGCTAAACAAGGAAGCTGCTTGTGTTTTATGTGTAGCATCAGGCAAATGTTCTTCATGTTTCACTGTTGCAGTCATTATATTTGGGTTATCTGCTTGCAGGTAGCCCTCAGTCGGTCTGATTAAAAAAGTCTTGGGTCCTGCGTCAGTTGCTGTCCCTTCTTCCATGACGTCAGGTCGTCAGGGGTATAAAACATGCAGCCGACGCCATTACATCAGTCTTTCTTGCTGTGCGGTGCCCGAAGCAGAAGCAGTTCGTAAGTGCCGGTGGGCAGACTCCTGAAATTTTTGTTTTTGATTTTCAGAACCGAAGTCTTCAACTAAAGCTAAGTACCCCGTTGGGGAAACTTTTTCTTGCTTCTCACCGATGTCAGTAAAAGTCAATAATTGCATTACTTGTGGAAAGCAAATACCTCATAAAGATTTTCATTTGTACTGTATTATTTAATCAACGCACTATCCGTCGTCTGTATATTTTTGCCTCTAAATATTTCGGTTCTCTGTTTAATTATCCAGAAATGTCGTCGGTTAGCCATCCGACTACCGGGATTCCAAAAAAACACAAAGATAAAAGACAGAGATAGGCCGCCGAGGTCCAAAACTGCCAACGACGCTTCTCCTAAGCTAGTCGCCAGTTCTCAGTGAGGTGCTTTCGCAGCCCCCAATACCCACTACTTCTGTTTCGCAGGCCTCTACTCAGACCCATTCGGAGTCCGGTATGCCGCGAGAAGCTTCAACTATGGAACCCGCGGATGTCTGTACCTTGGATGGGTCCGGAGCCACTGTGCAGGCACCGGCTTCTGAAGGCGTTTTCAAGCCTATGGACTTGCATATTAAACCGGCGCCTCCTTTTTCACTTAGGCCTAAATCTCGAACCATGCCTAAAAAAACGACGCCCAGGCCAAATGCTCAGGCCTCTATGCCTAAAAAAAAAATAAGAATGGCTGAAGATTTAATAACTCTAATCAGGGTAGCCAACACCCCTTTCTAAGAGGACTAGGACTGAAGTTGTTTATGAATCTTCTGACCAGGATTCTGTTTTTTCTGATTCTTCTGATGATCTGGATTTGCCCTTATCTACTTATGAGGATTCTGATGCATAGAATTTTTCTTTTGAGGAAACCTTGCATACTCTAAGGGAGCATTTCCTCTGGGAAAGCCAGGATTTTTCTGATTCAAAAAAGAGGCTTAGGGATTTCTTACTCCTACTTCAGCATAGGCCTTTAGCTATTCCTCCTGTACTAGACATTGTTAATGATGCTTTTTCGGAATCTAGTTTGTTCCCTGATTCCTTGCCTCCTGCTCCCAGAAAACCTGAGTCCCTGAGTCACACAAGTTCCTTTTTAAAAATCCTGTTGCGGATCCAGAGACTATTTCACAGGGGCCCAAGGGCATTAAGGCTTCTACTGCTAAAAATCCTACCCCTTCTGATAGAGACTCCAGGGCGCTGAGTAGATAGGGTAAGAAGGTTTACACTTCTGCAACCTTGGCCATTAGGGCTTTAAACTGCTAGTTTCATATGTTAAAGTATCCGCAACATGTTATCGGATTGCTTAAACAGAAAATGATGTTGATTCCTGACTGTGTGGAAAATAAAGAATTACAGGATTTAATGCATTCTGCTGAACAAGTTGGAAAACATACTTTGCAATGTGGTTTTGATTCATTAGAGGCCTCTTGCAGGGCTGATATTACTGGGTCTATGCTCAGAAGGCATGCTTGGCTAAAGGAGCAGTCCTTGCTTGATCATGTTAAAGCTAAATTGTTGGATGCTCCCTTAACTCAGGACTGCCTGTTTGGCAACAAGGCTGAGGAAGTTCTTAAAAAGATGGAAGATAAAGCTAAATGTATGCAAATTGTTAAAGATTTCTTACACGTTCAACCTCCTAGATTTAGTAGGCACTGGCCCTGTAAGAATTTATCCTTTCCAGCCACTTCCAGGTCTTCTCAAGCCAAACCCAGACACAGCAAAAGCTCCAGGTCTCAGTCCCAGGGGACACACATGACTAAGCAGTGGGGGGCCTCCACTTCCAAATCTGGGAGTAATAAGACTCCCCCCATGGTAAACTGTCTCAATGACTTCCATATAAAATTTCCAAGCACATATCAACTGACTTCCCCTTTGGGGAGAAAGATTGCTCTTCATGCAAAGAACTGGGAACTCATTACCCAGGACAAATGGGTTTTAAATATAGTGTCCCAGGGATACAGATTTCACTTCTACACATTGCCAATACCAAGCGGGTGGCCACACCAACCCCCAAATCAGTGGGCAGAAGCCCAAAAACAACTACTTTCTCTCTTAAGCATGGGGGCTATTCAGCTGGTACCGGACGAAGAAAAGGGACAAGGTTTCTACTCGAGACTTTTCCTGGTACCCAGAAAAGACAATTCATGGCATCCTATCCTGGACCTGTCTACTCTAAACACCTTTTTGGAAATTCCAAAATTCAAGATGCTGACTCTTTACCAATTACTTCCTATGCTAGGCAAAGATGCCAGGTTGGCAACACTAGATTTAAAAGAAGCATACCTGCACATCCCAATCAGGGAATCTTGCAGAAGATATCTACGCTTCAAAGCAGGCTACACGCACTATCAGATGTTCATCGTGTTATACTGCTGCAGTCATCACACTTGGGTTATCCTGCCGTCAGGTGGTCCCGCAGTTGGCCGAATCCCAAAGTCTTGGTCCGGCATCGGTTGTCGTCGCTTCTTCCCTGACGTCAGTGCGACAGGGGGATAAAAGAGGCAGCCAACGCCATTTTCTTCAGTCTTTCTTGCCGTGCGGTGCCCGAAGCAGAAGCAGTTCGCAAGTGCTGGTCGGCTAACTCCTGAGATTTTTGAATCGAATTTCTGCCTGAAGTCTTCTCTAAAGCTAAGTACCCCGTTGGGGAAACTTTTCTTGCCTCAGACCAATGTCAGACAAAGTAAATAATTGCATTTCTTGTGGGAAGCAAATACCTCATAAGGATTTTCATTCTTACTGTATTCCTTGCCTAGGCCGAGACCGGTTTTGTGCTAGGTTCAACAAACGTATAATCAAGCATCGGGCAGATTTCGCCCGACATTATTTTGGCAGGAAATTTAACTATAGCATGTCGTCGGAGCAACCGACATCAGCAATGATTAAAAAACGCAAGGATAAGGACAGGCAACCAAGGCCAAGACCAGATACCGAGGCCTCAGCAAGGCCTGCCGCCGGTTCTCCGGTTTTCAGCGAGGTGCCTACGCAGCCCCTGACTACCGCTGATTTAGAAATTCTGACGGCCTCCCAGACTGAATCAGCTGGGCCTCAGGAGCCGGTTCCATCTCACCCCTCGGATGCCAACCCTGACGGTGATCCAGAGATTTTGGACAGGCCTTCAGTTTCTGAAGGTGTCTTCAAACCGACAACTATCTCTATTAAGTCTTATGCTAAACTTAAAGCCCCCTTAAAAGTTAGGAAACTGGGTCCACAGGCCCCTATGCCTAAAAAACAGATGCTTAAGATGGCTGAGGATTTAATTACCCTTATCAGGGGTTCACAACCCCCTCCTGACAAAAGGCCTAGACTGGAGGAAGATTATCATTCCTCTGACCAAGCATCCATTTCCTCAGCTAACTCTGAGGACCAGGATTATTCCTTCCCTCCTTATGAAGACTCAGATGCTGAAGAGTCCATTCCCTCAGTCTCCCCCCCCTGAAGACTACTCTTTTGGGGAAACTTTGCACACCATGAGGGAACACTTCCACTGGGAAGACCAAGATTACTCTGACTCTAAGAAAAGACTCAATGAGTTTCTTCTTCTTCCACAGCATAGACCCCTTGCAATTCCTCCAGTTTTAGACATTTTGGATGATGTTTACACCGAATCTAGTCTAAACCCAGATTCCTTACCTCCTGCACCAGCTAAACCAGACAGATACTACAGAGTTCCTGATTCTCATAAGTTTCTATATAAAAGCCCTGTTGCAGACCCCAAAACCATTTCCCAGGGTCCCAAAGGGGTTAAGGCCACTACTGTTAAGAATCCACTACCTTCTGAAAGAGATTCCGGAGCATTAGAAAGATGGGGGAAGAAAGTGTATACGTCTGCCACTTTGGCCATGAGGGCCTTAAACTGCCAATTCCACATGCTAAAATACCAGCAGTACTTGATTACACAGTTAAAGCAGAAAATGATCTCTCAGACAGATCAACCTGATTTCAAAGAGATGCAGGATTTGCTGCATGCAGCAGAACAGGTGGGAAAGCATACCTTACAGTGTGGTTTTGATTCATTGGAAGCCTCATGTAGAGCAGCTGTCACAGGATCTGTAATACGTAGACATGCTTGGCTAAAAGAGCAAGCCTTACCAGAACATGTCAAAGCAAAGTTATTGGATGCTCCATTGCAGAAGGATGTGTTATTTGGTGTCAAAGCAGAGGAAGTTTTAAAGAAAATGGAAGAAAAGGCAAAATCTATGCAGACAGTTAAAGATTTTTTTTACAGGTACAACCTCCTCGTTTCAGCAGAAACTGGCCATCAAAAAACTAGTCCTTTCCTGCATCAGACAGACCCCAAAGAGGTATGTACAGGCCAGCCACAAGGTTCTTTCAGGCCTAGGCAATGGCATACAACAACTCAGAGACGAAAGATCTCAACCCTTCAGGAAACAAACACAATGACTTCCCTCTTCACCTGCCAAGCAAAATTGCCCTGGCAGCACCTTTGGGAGGAAAACTGGCTCTATTTCCACAAAATTGGCGCATCATAACAAAGGACAAATGGGTTCTGGATATTATTACCCGAGGCTACAGATTTCATTTTCACACTTTACCACGGATGAGAGGCATGCCAAATCTGCCTCCAAACCAATGGGCAGAGGCACAAACACAAATTTCAGCTCTCATGGATATGAAAGCAATTCAAAAGGTACCTACAAAGGAGCAAAGTCAAGGTTTTTACTCTAGGCTATTTCTAGTACCAAGAAAGGACAAAGCCTGGAGACCCATTTTAGACCTCTCAATTCTAAACACATACCTGGAGGTACCCAAGTTCAAAATGCTCACACTACAGCAGCTTCTTCCCATGCTGGGCAAGGAGTCTTGGCTGGTAACGTTGGACCTCAGAGGCATACCTGCATGTTCCCTATCAGACAAGATTGCAGAAGATACCTCAGATTTTTGGCAGGTATAACGCATTATCAATTCTCTGCATTGCCCTTTGGCTTATCTACTGCGCCCAGAGTATATACGAAATGCCTGGCATCAGTAATTGCATACTGCAGACAATGAGGATTACAAATTTATCCATATCTGGACGACTGGCTGATCCAAGTGGACAGCAAGGCCATTCTATTACAGCATCTGGCATTTGTAACAAAGCTGCTAAGTTGCCTAGGGTACACAGTAAACAAAAAGAAGTCAAAGCTAATATCCTCACAAGACATAATATTCCTGGGTGCCAGCTTAAATACAACGGGCCAGATGGCTTATCTCACGCCAGACAAACAAAAACAACTGACTCAATACTTCAAACAGATGGCAACTTTTACCCAGCTCACTGCAAGGAAAATCCTGCAGGCACTGGGGTTCATGGCATCCTGCATTCAACTAATTCCACATGCAAAGCTGCATATGAGGAAATTGCAATGGTACCTGAAAAGTGTATGGACTCAACACAGGCACAGCCTCGAAACAAGTATATACCTCTCATTCCCTGCCTTCAAAAAGAGTTCCTATGGTGGGCTCAAGCATGTCAAATAAACAAGGGTCTTCCTTTTGTCTTACCTCCAGCAAACCAAACTATGACAACAGATTCTTCAGGCTACACCTGGGGAGCACACATGGCAGGACAGTGCATACAGGGCAAGTGGTCTGCAAAACAAATGCATCTGCACATCAACCAAAAGGAGATGCTAGCTGTGCAAAATGCACTGACAGCCTTCAAGGACCTCTTGCATCCAGGACAACTACTAATAAGGACAGACAACACCACAGTTGTGGTACATAAACAAACAGGGAGGAACACACTCCTACCCTTTATGCAGACAGGCAATGACCTTGTGGAACACAGCATTGACTTACCAAGTACAACTGCAAGCGCAATTCCTGCCAGGAAAGGAAAACATTGGCAGACGAATTAAGCAGAAATTTGGCAGATCCTCACGAGTGGAGACTACACCCACAAGTGTTTTCAATGATAACTCAAAGGTGGGGACGCCCAGACATAGATCTGTTTGCCTCCCCCAACAATTGTCAACTACAGAAATTTTGCACAAGGACTTATCATTCCCTAGCCTGGAAAGTGGATGCCCTATCATTCAGTTGGACAGCATTGACAGTCTATGCTTTCCCACAACTACCTCTCTTGACCAAGGTATTACTGAAAATCAGATCAGGGAGACCACAAATGATCCTCATTGCTCCGGACTGGCCACGTCAGCACTGGTACCCATTACTAAGGACCTTGACCCACAGCCCTCCATGGATCTTACCTCAATTCCCACTTCTGTTGACTCAGCAAAACTCTCAGATCCTTCACAGTCAGCTCAGGACTTTAAATTCAGCTGCATAGAGAATACCTTGAATTATCAATCAACACTTCTCTCAAAGGACGTCCTGAATGTCATTTTGGAGGCCAGGAGGCCCAGCACGATAAAAACTTACTCAGACAAATGGAAAAGATTTTGTGCATGGAACCAGGCTAAAGGCCAAAATCCTTGGATACCAAACATTCCTCAAATACTGCAATACTTAAGTGAGATGCTACACAGAGGCCTTTCTTTTTCATCCATTAAGATCCATGCTTCAGCCATTTCAGCTCAATATAATACGGATCCTCCCATATTCTCACACCCTTTACTAAGGCAGTTTCTCAGAGGGGCTAAGAATATAAGACCCCCAGAAAACCCCCAACGCCAGCCTGGGACCTCAACTTAGTTTTAGAAAAATTAACGCTGCCTCCTTTTGAACCAGCCTTCTCAGCAGAACTACAATACTTGTCATGGAAAACAGCTCTGTTGTTGGCTATCACCTCAGCACGCAGGGTCTCAGAACTACAGGTACTTATGGCAGTGGAACCTTTCATCATTTTCCATCAGGACAGAGTCTCTTTACAAATTAACCCTACCTTTATGCCAAAGGTAGTATCAAGTGTGGCTTTGAATCAGACCATTTACCCACCTTTTATCCAAACCCCCATCACTCTTTGGACATTCACAGACAGCTACGTTACTATTTGGATAAGACAAAGACCTTCAGAAAAACTGACCATCTCTTTGTATCCTATGCTGCAGGTTCACAAGGAAAGGCTATTTCAAAACAGACCATCTTCAAATGGATAGCACATTGTATCCGCTTTTGCTACTCGCACCATGGGAAAGCAGTGCCTGTTAATATTAGGTCCCATTCTACCAGGGCTACGGCAACCTCAGCAGCCTTTCTCAGGGGGGTTCCAACCAAGGACATTCTGGAGGCAGCTACTTGGAGTCCAGTGCACACCTTTACCAAGCACTACCACCTTCCATTATACTCAAAAACCAGAGCTGGTTTTGCCACTGCAGTTCTGCAGGGCATCCTGGCTTCACCTAACCCAGTTTAGTACCAGCCACCCATCCATAGCTTTGGGATTCAACCCAAGTGTGATGACTGCAGCAGTATAACACGATGAACATAGTACAGTTTTGTACCTACCATAAATGTAGATGTTCGAGTGTATATACTGCTGCAGTCCAGGTTACCCTCCCACAATCCCCTCTACATACCAGGGTGTTAGTTATAACTCCATGTACATCAATCTATTGGATGCATGTCTATATGGTGTATTTGCTAACAGCTAGTACTATTGTTTATCTACTAGGGTATTTTTGCATAGTTATTTGTATTGCCTTCCTAGTTGGGGGCACCTGACATGTGGGGCAAGAAAAACTGAAGAAAATGGCGTCGGCTGCCTCTTTTATCCCCCTGTCACACTGACGTCAGGGAAGAAGCAACGACAACCGACGCCGGACCAAGACTTTGGAATTCTGCTGACTGTGGGACCGCCTGACGGCAGGATAACCCAAGTGTGATGACTGCAGCAGTATATACACTCGAACATCTACATTTATGGTAGGTACAAAACTGTACTTTCTCTGCACTGCCCTTTGGCTTATCTACTGCACCCAGGGTATTCACAAAGTGCCTAGATCCTATTACTGCATTTTGCAGGCAAAGAAATATTCAAATATATCCATACCTAGACGATTGTCTAATTCAGGCAGAAAGCCAGAACATACTTTTGAATCATCTGGCTTTTGTACAAAAGGTTCTAATTTGTCTGGGGTAAACCATAAATAAAAAGAAGTCATTCTTGGTACCCTGTCAAATTATATTCCTGGGAGCAAGCTTGAATACAACTTACCAGATGGCTTACCTCATGCCAGAGAAACAAATTCATTCGACAAACTACTTCAAACAAGTGGTCACAAAAGCTCTGCTGTCTGCAAGACAAAAATACTGCAAGCATTGGGGTTCATGGCCTCCTGCATTCTTCTAATTCCATAATCAAGACTGCATATGTGGAAACTACAGTGGTACTTAAAAAGCCTATGGTGTCAACATTCTCAGGATCTAGAAGCAATGATTCCTATCATACCTTGCCTACACCTGGAATTCCTTTGGTGGGCAGAGGCCTGCCACCAAAACAAGGGACTACCTTTCACACCACCCCCTGCCGCCCAAACCCTAACAACAGACGTATCGGACTATGTATGGGGGGGGCTCACCTGGCAGGGAAGTGCATTCAGGGCAAATGGAACCCAAATCAAATGCACCTGCATATCAATCAAAAAGAAATGTTAGCTGCACAGAATGCTCTGACAGCCTTCAAGGACCACATTCTTCTAGGACAACTTATGGTAAAGACGGACAATGCCACTGTTGTGTGGTACATAAACAAGCAGGGGGTTACACATTCTTACCCCCTCTGCAGACTAGCCATGGCATTGTGGAACACAGCCTTCAGCTACCAAGTGCACCTACAAGTTCAATTCCTGCCAGGAAAATTAAATACACTGGCAGATGGACTAAGCAGAAACCTCATGGACCCACACGAGTGGAAACTGGAACCAAGGATTTTCAGCATGTTGACAAGCAAATGGGGAACCCAGATATAGACCTGTTTGCCTCTCCCCAGAACTACCAATTGGACACATTTTACACAAGGACTCCCCACAAGCAAGCCTGGAAAGTGGATGCTCTGTCCTTCAGCTGGAAAATCCTATCAGTCTATGCCCCCCCCCCCCTTGCCTCTGCTTTTCAAAGTACTACTAAAAATCAAATAGGACAAACCAAGGATGATTTTGATTGCTCCAGACTGGCCACGCCAACACTGGTACCCTCTCCTGCGCTGTGTGTCACGGTTATTCCCATGGCACCTGCCTCAGACTCCTTCCCTGTTGTCTCAGCAGGAGAAGCAGATTCTGCACCCTCAGCTTCTAACACTGAAACTTGCAGCCTGGCTAATTACATAATCTCTCCTCTACCATCCCTCAGTAAACCTGTGATGAATATCATTTTAGAGGCAAGGAGGCCTAGTACTAGAAAATCTTATGCTGAAAAATGGACAAGATTCTGTACCTGGAACCACTCTCAAGGGATGAGCACAGCAGTGCCCAATTTACCTCAGGTTTTGCAATACTTAACTGAGATGCTTCAAAGGGCCTGTCTTTTTCCTCCATTAAAATCCACGCCTCAGCCATTTCAGCTCATTATAGTACAGAACCTCCCCTCTTCTCTCATCCACTGCTCAAGCAGTTCCTCAGAGGGGCCAACATTTTGAGACCACCCAGGAGAGCTCCAACCCCAGCCTGGGACCTTAACTTTGGTTTGGAGAAACTCTCTATCCCTCCTTTCGAGCCAGCTGCTACTGCAGACTAAAAATGTCTTTCTTGGAAAACAGCTTTCCTTTTAGCAATCACTTCAGCTAGAAGGGTATCTGAATTACAGGCCCTTATGGCGGTGGAGCCTTTCATCATCTTTCATGCGGACAGGATGTCCCTCAGAACCAATCCATCCTTCATGCCCAGGGTAGTATCCAGTGTGGCTCTTAATCAGTCCATTCATTTGCCAACCTTCTTTCCCAATCCACAGAACAAAGGGGAATGGATACTGCATTCCTTAGATGTGCACAGACAACTTAGATTCTACTTGGACAGGACTAACCCTCAAAGGAAATCTGAACAACTGCTGGTGGTATTTACTGCAGGGGCAGAGGGGAAGGCTATCTCAAAGCAAACCATTTCTAAATGGACAGGCCATTGCATTCATTTCTGCTTTAAGCTCCATGGAAAACCTTTCCCCCAGGGGATCAGACCTCACTCCACCAGGGCTGCATCTACCTCTACAGCCTTTCTCAGAGGCGTCCCTACAAGGGACATACTAGAAGCTACTACCTGGAGTTCTGTACATACTTTCACCAAGCATTATCATTTGTCAGCTTTCTCTAGATCTAGAGCTGGCTTTGCCACTGCAGTCTTGCAGGGCCTTATAGCTGATCCTAATGCTATCAAAATTCCTCCTCCCAACCATAGCTTTGGGAATCTACCCAAATCTAATGACGGCAACAGTGAAACACGAAGAACATAGTACAGTTGATGTACACTTACCATAAATGTAGATGTTTGAGTGTATTCACTGTTGCAGTCCTGGTTACCCTGCCTCCAGCCCCCTAACTTCTTTTGGCTATACCTCTACTTTCCTTTACTATGCTTAAAAGCCTTTTTGGTGTATTTGCTTTTTTGTTGGAGGTATATCATTGTACTTTTATATTTAATTGCTCCCCATTAGGGGGGTACCTGACATCTGGGGAAAGAAAAACTGATATAATGGCGTCGGCTGCATGTTTTATACCCCTGTCAACCTGACGCCATGGAAGAAGTGACAGCAACCAACGCAGAACCCAAGACTTTGTTAATCAGGTCGACTGTGGGCTACCTGCAAGCAGATCACCCAAATGTAATGACTGCAACAGTGAATACACTCGAACATCTACATTTATGGTAAGTGTACACAACTGTACTTTCCACATTAAACACAGCTCCGTTTTTCCATTGGCTCGTATACCGGCATACGGGCCAGTCAAAAATTGGTAAACATGCAACTGCTTGATGTCCCATGTTAAACAGAAGTAGCTCTGTTTTTAAAGACTTTTTTTTGGTCCTCACTTTGTCCTTACCCGGCCAGTCGGAAATATGGCAACCCTGCATGGAATAGATATTGAGCACCTCAGTAGAGAAGACATGTTAAAACAACTGCTGGGCAGTACTAGACAGTACAAATGGCCATGTCAGGACTGAATACATTTAAAGCCAAGGCCTGTTTGGATGCTATTAACATACCTGGATTCAGATCAGTTCTTTGCTTATGCCACAGAGACTGTGGGATGACTTCAACCACTTTCTGGACTTCAACAAAATACCAAAAGACTATTCTTTTTTCACTTAATAAATATACTATATTGCTTCCTCATGTGACAGAGCAAACAGTGAAGAGAGCCAGGTACTTTCGGATGTCCATTATGAGAGACTGCAAGACTTCTGCACAAGAACATAGAAGAGGGAATAATGCAATCTAACAAAGATTTGGCCAGATAGAAGACCTTCAAAATAATTTTTTTAAGCTTCATTTTTAGGTGTTCTCAATTTTACTTGCATAGATTACAAAGAACATGCTTATTAATGTGTAGTTTATAAATATAGTCTCACTTCTGTATTATTTTTGTACTATGTATTTTCCCTTCTGTGCCTCATACAGTTGATTCTTCCAGCTTACATTCTTTTGAAAAAATGCACAGATTAATTTCTTTAATCTTAGTCATTAAGAAGATAATGTCTGTGCTCCTTAGGCAGTTTAAAACGAACGCAGTTACGTCTGCTCTTGCTCATGCATGGCAGTGAGTAATCAGCCTGGCAAAACAAGTAGAAACAACAGTGAAGCAAAACAGATTTTTTAAACAAAAGATGCATTCTCAGTGATAAACTAGCAGCACTCTAAATTTGTGGACAGCATTGTTGTGTCTGCTTATTTATTAAACTTTATATATTTGTTTTGCTTGTTTCCAGTACGTGTCATCAGTTGTAGTCAGAAGATCTGAAGTAGTTAACTTAATTTTATCTGCAACCTGTGGGTATATGGATCCACATCGGATCCGAGCCGGCAACTTTTTCTCCAGCATCTGCTCCAAGCTCTGAGCTCCTCCCCTTACCCATAATGCCCTACCATCTCTTATCTTCCCTCAGATCTCGTTTGCCACACCAGTAGTGTGTATCGTGGTCTCCTTTGCTCTGAGCTCAGGGATAGTAAGTGGTATTATTAGTTGTATCTAGTGTGTGTTTCAGTGAATATTTTCCCTTCCTCCCCTTGTTTAGTGTATTGCTTGTTCGTCGGTGTAAAAAAAAAAACTTAGAGAGTAGTTGTTAGGCCTCCCCTTCCCCTACCTGTGTTTGTGTGTGGTTTTCTGGTAGGTAGTGTTTTTTGCAGGACTGTGGCTGATCAGCCGAAGCCTGTTTTCAAAAAATGTACAGAGTGTGGCCATAAGCTGTCCCCTGCTGATGGTCACACTCTGTGTGTGATTTGCTTGGGAGTGGCACATTTGTCCACTCAATGTGCTGTCTGCTCCGGTTTTAACCCTAGGGCCCTTGGGGATCGGAAGGCAAAGTTAGTAGCCAAAGGCCTTCTCCCTGCTGCCATGCTGGAATCTCCCTCAGTCTCTAGTGTTCTACCTCCCACCCAGATAGGGACTCAACTTCCTCCTTCTTCTGGTGATGGGTCTACTAAGGACAAATCTACAGTCAGCGTGGCTGACAAGGAAAAAAAAAAGATAAAGAAAGGCACAGAGAGGATAGGGAGAAGAGAAAGGACAGACTTCATAAGAGATCCCCAGACAGGGAGCTCTTTCTCAGTTCCCCTTCTAAGACCATGAGGCCTGTTTCTCCACGGCTCTGGTCTCCTCATTTCTCACCGGAGCCATTGGAACATTTGGACCCAAGGCCTTCCTCCCCCTTGCGCAGACCAGCGAGATCCGAGTCGGTGGTCTCTTCGAGGTCGACTCAGAGCTTATTGGACATGGACAGGATGATGCGGAGATTCATTCAGACACAAATTCAGATTGGAGTCTTGCCAGGACCCTCTCCCTCTGGAGGGGGGACCTCCATGCCTTTTTTCCACCCCATCTCTCCTTCCCCGATCCGTGCTTCGGCTTTGGGGCTCTTAGATACGAGGGTTTTCGGAGCTGGTAGCTCGGCGCCAATGGTTCCTCCAACCTCGACTTCTGCTGTTACCTTGAGTTCCTCAGATCTGAGCGACTCTGAGCCGCGGACAGGGAGTCGGACCTGGGGGAATGGATTCTTCGGTCCCAACCTTTTCGGATTCGATCCGTTCCCTCGGACCTCAGGCTACCCTGGCTTTGGCTGCGGTCCCCGCTTCTGATCCGGGGAGGGCCTCTTCCTTACTGGGTGCTAAGGAGATCCACTCTCCCTCGGCCTTCAAAGTGGTGGAGAGGGTTCTCTCCCAGGGATTGGGACCCCAGCCCATCCCCTTGGATACCACCCAGGCCCTCCTGGATTTGGCGACGACTCCCTTCATCTTGTCTCAGGGACAGCCCATGCCAGAGGATCCCCAGGTTAATTTCCCTGAGGGAAACCCCTGCGGCTCATGAATCCCCTTCTGAGAGTCCCACTGAAGAGGGTCACCGTAAGCGCAAGTGCAAAAGGAGGCACTTGGACTCCCCCGAGTCTCTCACTACGGACACTGACTTAGATGAAGGAGAAGGTTCCCCCAGGTCACCTTCTGAAGACGTCTCCTTTGGAGAAAGTATGGAGATTCTTCACTAGAGGGGAGGTTGGCCAGCCCCAAAACCTTCTGGGGATGAGTCAGTGTTCCTGGAGGCCTTTGGCACGGGCCCATCTACTTCCTGGGTGTCCCTGCCAGCGGACCCCTTGGTGGACCTCATCACCACGAGGACATGGAAGGAGCCTGACACCATAGAGCCCATCCCCAAATGCCCTGACAAGATTTTATCTCCCCGTTCCGACAGACAACCTTGGTCAAAAGGAGCCCCAGTTGATGCTATATTGGTGGCAGCGGCCACAAAGAAGGAACTAGCACAGGAGAGCTAGTCAGTCCACCCTCCAGACAAGGAGTCCAGGTCGGTGGATAGGTTTGGGAAGCACGTCTATTCCTCAGTGACCTTTTCTATCCGTGCACTGAATTATTTGGCACGTGATCTGGCTTCAGCGAGACCTTGCTTCAGAATTTGCTGAGTTGCCCCCAGAGTCTTTATCGCCGCAAGACAGAGAGTTCTCGACGAAAATGTCTACTCTGAAGTCAGTCTCAAACACGTCGATGCGACTCCTTTCCCATGCCACGGAAGGAGCAGCTAATGCAGGCATAGCCATGAGGTGTCATGCTTGGCTTGGGTTGTGTCAGTTCGTGGACCTTTTCAAGGCGTCATTTATCAACGCTCCCTATGACGGTTCTTCCCTTTTTGGGAAGACAGTATGTGACACACTTGTCCAGAGCGAAAGGGATGGGAAGACTTTGTCTGCCATCGGGATCCGCTTCTCTAACCCTCAGTGGTCCTTCTCTCGAAATCAAAGAGGGCAGAAGAAGATGTCGTTCTGAAAATCTCAGTTTTCCCGGGATTCTCAGGACAAATATTCCCCCAGAGGCAGAGGGGGACAGGATCGACGCCGACCCAGAGGTAGGAGGGGTCCCAGGAATTTTGGATCTAGGGAACCCTTTTCTGATCGACCCGGTCAGCAGCCCTGCGGGGTTGCCCAACTGTTCTACTCTGGAGGCAGTCAGGGGAAGGTTGTCCTCACACCCAGCAGCATGGGAGTCCATTACGACAGATCGCAGGGTTTTACAGATAATATCCAGAGGTTACTCTATCCCATTTGTTGACCCTCCAAATATTGCAGATTACCTCCCGGATGTTCCACCCACTCACAGGGAGGCCACAGCTCTAGAGGTTTCAAAGCTGCTTTTCAAATGAGCCATCGAACAGGTCCCCCCTGATCAGTCCGGATCAGGCATCTACTCAAGGTTCTTTTTGGTGCCAAAAATGACGGGGGACCTCAGGCCCATTCTGGACCTGTCAGCATTAAACCTGTCTGTAGCCAAACAGAAATTCTGGATGGTCACCCTACAGTCCATTCTACCTTATCTGGATGTGCTCGTTAGACCTCCAGGATGCTTACTACCACATCAAAATACACAGAAGCTCCAGGAGGTTTCTGTGCTTCCGGCTGGTAGCCAGTCATTTTCAGTTCAGAGCCCTACTCTTTGGTCTAAGCACAGCCCCCAGGGTGTTCATCAAGGTAATGGCAGATGTCCTTCATGGATGCATCTGCAGTCATAACAACCGGGTTGTCCTGTCGTCAGGCAGCCCTTCAGTCGGCTCATCTCTGTTGGTCTGGTATAAAGGCATCAGCCCGCCCATTTTCCTCAGTCTTTCTTGCAAGCAGAAGCTGTTGGTCGGATCCAGAGATTACTATGTCAGAAAAAGTTAATAATTGTTTAAAACTGGGAAAACAAATGCCTCATAAGGATTTCCACTCTTACTGCCTACCTTGTTGCTGAACAGTTTGGATCCTCCGACTACCCAAACTGCTAAAAAAACCATGGTTAAAACTGATCAAAATACAGCAGAATCTATCACTACCACTGAGGCCCCTACTTCTCTTGAATCGGCCTCAGAAATTTTATCCACTACGGTGGCTGCCACTGACTTATCAGACACCATTCCCTTGGATGTGTCTACCCCAGCACGTGATGCTGCTAGGCCTCCAGCAGCCATGTCCATTAAGGCCTTTGCCAGGGCCAAAGCAGCCAAAACTACTAGAACAGTGCCTGCTAAACCCCCTACAACCCGGCCCTCTTCTAGTTCACAAATGCTTACTCTGGCAGAAGATTTAATTTCATCTGTCCTATGCTGCCCGACTGAAAGAACTCCAGCTCTATTCAGTCGCTTACCGCTTGCTCAGAGGTGACCTTTGCCTAACATACAAGGCCATGTCAAACCCAGATTTGATGAATATGCTTCACCTCAAAAAATCTAGATCCAGAGCCAAGCCAAGAGGGAGGCGGAAACCTCACACGGCTATTATTAATAGGGACGTGCTGAGGGATAGATTCATCACCCAAAGACTCCTATGCTGTGGAATAAAATCCGGTATATGTGAGGCAGAGCACCTCGCTGGCCTTGTTCAAGAGAAATCTTGACCAATGGATGGGAGATCGCAGATATACCCCAGGGATTACCTCAGTGTCACTGCTCAACAGAGGCACAGCAAAATAATGGGTATAGTTCCCATACTAAAGGGCAGATAGCCTAGTATGAACCTATGAACCTATGAACCTATTAATTAGGGGATCTCAATCTCACCCAGACAGGGCCTCTCAGCCCCCAGAGAAGAGACCTAGGGCAGAGCCCCCCGAGCCTGTGTCCTCTGATGATTCTGCTGATTAATCAGACATAACAGACCAGCCAGAGGCTCCTTTCTCCAATTTTGAAGACTCAGATGCTGAAGAATCCATTCCAGCTGCCTCCCCACCAGAAGAATTTTCCTTTGGGGAAACCTTACATGCCATGCGAGCAGTTCCAATGGCAGCAGCAGGATTTCTCAGACTCAAGAAAAAGACTTAGAACCTTTCTGCACCTTCCACAACACAGGCCCTTAGCTATACCTCCTGTGCTCTCTGTAGTGGATGATGCCTTCAATGATGTCTGCTCTGCTCCAGACTCTTTACCTCCAGCCCCTGCCAAACCAGACAGATTTTACAGGGTACCAGACACCCATCACCACCTTTACAAGGCCCCACTTGCAGACCCCGAAACTATATCCCAGGGTCCCAAGGCAGTAGCCGCGACCACAGCTAAAAACCCTATTCCTTCTGAAAGGGAAGCCAGGTCTTTAGACAGATGGGGCAAAAAGGTTTACACTTCAGCTACACTCTCAGCTAGAGCTTTAAACTGTCAGTTTCACATGATACAATACCAAGAGTTTATGCTTGATCAGTTAACTAAAAAGCTATCCTCTGATGAATCAATTGATAAGAAATATGTATTAGAAATGGTAAATAACATACAACAGGTTAGTAACCATTCCTTAAAATGTGGCTATGATGCACTGGAGGCTTCATTTAGATCAGCCATGACTGGCACAGTGATAAGAAGGCATGCATGGCTAAAGGAACAAGCTTTACCGGATCATGTTAAAGCTAAGTTATTAGATGCTCCTATGGATAAGACCAGCTTGTTTGGTACACCTGCCCAGCAGGTAATGAAGAAAATGGAAGAAAAGGCAAAATCTGTTCAAACGGTTAAAGATTTCTTGCAGGTCCAACCCCAAGGTTTAGCAGGAACTGGCCTGCCAAAATTGGTCCTTTCCTGACTCCACAAGATCCCAAAGGGGCAGGAATAGACGTTCCAGAGGCAGAAACCAATCCAGAGGAGGTGCCTACAGAGGACGACAGTGGCAAGGTAACAACAGAGGCACAGACACAACCACTGCCACTACAACAACACAGCCACAGTGACTTAACTCTAAATCCGCCTACCAGGGAACAAATAGCAGCTCCATTAGGCGGAAAATTAACCTTATTTTCAAAGAACTGGCACTATATCACAAAAGACAAGTGGATTTTACAAACCATAGATCAAGATTACCGGTTCCACTTCCACACTTTACCAGTCAAAAGAGGAATGCCAAATCTACCTCCAAATCAAAAAACAGAGGCTCTACAACAGATAATGCAGTTAGCAAACATGAGAGCTGTGGAAAGAGTGCCAACAACAGAACAAGGAAAGGGATTCTACTCAAGACTATTCCTAGTCCCAAGAAAGGAAAAAAGTTGGAGACCTATTCTCGACCTGTCCACCTTAAATACATACATCATTGTCCCAAAATTCAAAATGCTGACCCTACAGCAACTTCTTCCCATGCTGGGCAAGGAGTGTTGGCTGGTAACTCTAGATCTCAAGGAGGCATACCTGCACGTCCCCATTCGACCAATCTGCAGAAGATACCTCAGATTTCTTGCAGGATCAGAGCATTATCAATTCTCAGCATTGCCCTTTGGCTTATCTACTGCGCCCAGAGTATTCACAAAATGCCTGGCATCAGTAATCGCCCACTGCAGACTACAGGGAATTCAAATTTACCCATACCTGGACGACTGCCTGCTACAAGGGGACAACAAAAGCAAGCTGACAACAGATTTACAAAGGGTCATTTACTTGCTACAAGCACTGGGATACACAGTCAATTTACAAAAATCAAGGCTGATACCATCCCAGACAAGGACATTCTTGGGGAATTGGACACAGTAAAACAAATGGCTTTCCTAACTGCGGAAAAACAAAGAGAACTCCCTCTTTACTTCTTGGCACTAACAAAACAGAACAAGTTAACAGCAAGAAAAGTACTGCAGGCCTTGGGCTTCATGGCATCATGCATAATCTTGGTCCCACTTGCCAGACTACATATGAGAAAACTACAGTGGTACCTAAAGAATTTATGGTCCCAACACAAGCACAGCCTAGAAACAGAAATTCCACTAATTCCATGCTTAAAACAGGAGTTCCTATGGTGGGCTCAAGCATGCCAGTCAAACACAGGGCTACCCTTTCGCAGATGTCAAGCAAGCCAGACCATCACAACAGACGCTTCAGACCTAGGATGGGGGGCCCACATGCTGGACAAATGCGTGCAAGGATTGTGGACGCAGGATCAACTTCACCTGCACATCAACCTAAAAGAAATGCTGGCAGTAAAACTGGCAATCCAAAACTTCAGACCATTTCTCAAAGAGGGCCAGTTGATGATAAGGACAGACAACACCACAGTCATGTGGTACATCAACAAACAGGGAGGCACTCATTCATACCCCCTATGCAGAATGACCTTGGAGCTGTGGAACCTGGCACTCAGCTACAACATCCAGTTACAGGCAATATTTGTACCGGGAAAAGAAAATACTCTAGCAGACATATTAAGCAGAACCACATCGGATGCCCACGAATGGATACTACACCCGGACATCTTCAAGACCATCTCAAAGAAATGGGGAATGCCTCAGATAGATCTATTTGCTTCCCCTCTCAATCACCAGCTCAAAAAGTTCTGCACAAGGACATTCCACCCACTAGCATGGAAAGTGGATTCGCTCTCCTTCAGCTGGAAAGGCCTAACAGCATATGCATTCCCACCTCTTCCCTTGATACACAAGGTATTACTAAAAATCAAGGAAGAACGTCCAAGGATAATCCTAATAGCTCCAAACTGGCCAAGACAACACTGGTACCCACTGCTGAGGAGCATGTCTCAGAACAATATGTGGCCAGTACCCCTGATGCCTTTGATGTTAACTCAGAACAACTACAGCATCATGCATCCAAACCTAAAAACGTTGCAACTGACTGCATGGAACATCACATAGCAGAAGCTAATCCAGAACTTTCCCAAAGAGTTAAAGACATTATTCTTGAAGCCCGCAGACCTTCAACAAGAAGGAACTATGCAGGAAAATGGAAAAGGTTTGTCACTTGGAGTACTGAAAGAGGAAAAGATGCGTCAAACATAGATATGCCTAACATTCTGGAGTATCTGGTAGAACTTCTACATTCAGGCCTGTCCTACTCCTCCATCAAGATACATGCATCAGCTATATCAGCAGAATACAGCTTTGATCCACCTGTTTTTTCACACCCATTACTCAGACAGTTCCTCAGAGGAATCAAGAATGTAAAACCTCCAAGGAAACCACCATTACCAGCTTGGGACTTGAACTTTGTGCTAGAAAAGTTGACACTATCACCCTTTGAGCCAGCAGCAACAGCAGACCTACAGCATCTATCGTGGAAAACCGCCTTCCTACTGGCAATAACCTCAGCCAGGAGGGTTTCTGAACTCAGGCCCTAATGGCAGTACAACCCTTCCTAATCTTCCATCAAGATAGAGTGTCCATGAGGACTAATCCTACATTTATGCCTAAGGTGATATCCAGAGTGTCTTTAAACCAGGCAATCCACCTACCTACCTTCTTTCCCAACCCACAAAACAGAGGGGAAAGAATACTGCATACCTTGGATGTACATAGACAGCTACGCTACTACCTGGACAGAACAAAAAGTAGCAGAAAAACTGATCAGCTTTTTGTAGCCTATGCAACAGGAAGGGAAGGAAAAGCTATTTCCAAACAGACAATCTCCAAATGGATAGGAAATTGCATACGATTCTGTTACTCCTTCCATGGAAAACCAATTCCACAGAACATAAGACCTCATTCTACAAGGGCAACAGCCACTACCACAGCCTTTTACGAGGAGTGGCAACCAAAGACATTATTGAGGCGGCTACTTGGACCTCCGTGCATACATTTGCTAAGCATTATAATTTGCCTCTATATTCCAGATCCTGAGCAGGGTTTGCCACTGCTGTACTGCAAGGGATCCTAAACACACCATAATCTAGTTTCTTCCTCCCCCCTAGTTGGCTATGGTATTCTACCCAGTTGTTATGACTGCAGATGCATCCATGAAGGACATAGTACAGTTTTGTACCTACCATAAATGTAGATGTCCGAACTGGATAGCATCTGCAGTCAGGATTACCCTCCCTCCTTCCCTCTGTGGTACTCCTAGGGTGTTTACCCTCCTAATAGCTAGCTGGTGGGGGGAGTCTTTTATGGTGTATTTGTTGTATATATGTACATACATGCTTATTTTTTGTGTTTACCACTATCTTTTTGGAAACATTGGCATTTATCCAAAATTTTTAGCCTACAAGAGGGCTACTGGCATCTGGGGCAAGAAACACTGAGGAAAATGGCGTCGGCTGATGCCTTTATACCCGAAGACCAACAGAGATGACGTCGGGTGAAGTGCGACATCAGCGAAGCGGACCGGACTTTGGAATCCGGCCGACTGAAGGGCTGCCTGACGACAGGACAACCCGGTTGTTATGACTGCAGATGCTATCCAGTTTGGACATCTACATTTATGGTAGGTACAAAACTGTACTTTGTAGCGGCTCACCTGAGGCTTCAGGGTATTCAGGTGTTTCCATACCTGGACAACTGGCTCTCTGCTGCGCCCAACAAGCATCACCTGTGTCTGGCCCGAGATTATTTCATTCGGTTGGCAGATCTACTGGGAATTGCAGTCAATGTTCAGAAATCCCAATTGCAACCAGTACAAGTTCTAGACTTCATTGGGGCATGGCTAGACACTTTACAGATGAAGGTATTCTTAACTCCAGACAGGATCCTACACCTCAGGTGCCACATAGCTCAGATAGTGAACTCCAAGTTGCCAAAAGTGAGCAAGGTTTTCCGGGTTCTGGGCTCCATGGCTGCAGCCATATCAATTCTCCCTTGAGTGCCTTCACATGCGGGTTCTTCAATGGACTCTGGCTGTTTGATGGTCTTGGCTAAACCTGCCCATGGAATTTCCGATCAAGATCAGTCATGTCTGCAGGACGTCTCTTCTTTGGTGGTTAAGTTCACTGGAGATATCAGAAGGACGCCCCTTCGTGTCATCTCCAGTCCAAGCCACAGTGACCACGGATGCCTCCCAACTCGGGTGGGGGTGGGGCATTGCTTGGGAAGGACAGTCCAAGGCATGTGGTCCCAGTCAGAGACCAAGTTGCACATAAATGTTCTAGAGATGAAGACAGTGCTTCTAGTGTTGGAAGCCTTTCACACTGTCCTCCCTCTCGGATTGATTGCAGTTCAGTCAGACAACATGTCGGTATATCAACAAGCAGAGGAGGACCAAATCCTACCCCCTATGTTGCTAGGCCATGAGAGTGTGGGAATGGGCGATTTCCACCAGTCGGTTTCTGATAGCAACGCACATTCCGGGGTGCTCCAATATTTTAGCGGACAGATTGAGTTGGGCCATTCTAATGACGTACGAGTGGTCTCTGAAACAGTCAGTAGCGGAGGAGATCTTCCTTGCATGGGGTCAGCCATGCTGCAATCTCTTCGCATCTCCTACCAACGCAAAGTGCAGCGAGTTCTTTGCTCTGATTCCCTCACCAGGGGAAGTCCCCAGAGACACTCTGGTCCATGCTTGGTCCCCCGGTCTTCTGTATGCTTATCCACCATTGCCACTCATTCCGAAGTTTCTTCAGAAAGCTTGCTGACTGTGGTGCAGAGTGGTCCTCATTGTCCCGTTCTGGCTTCGCCAGGTTTGGTTCCCATTCCTTTCGTCTCATCTCTTAGCTCCCCTGTGGGTTCTGGATCCCTGCCCGGATCTAATCTCCCATCCATCGGGGGGCCTGTATACCCAGTCTGGGCAGCCTCAAGCTGAAAGCCTGGTTGCTCCAGTTCCGTTAATTGCCAGAACTCCCGGTCTTTCATCCCCTGTAAAATCCATTCTGGAGGCTTCTCTTAAAGACTCCACTAGGAAACTTTATTGTAGTAAATGGAAGCTACTTTCCATTTGGGCCTCGCAGAAAAAACCCCTGTTCCAGCGGTGTTGGATTTCCTGTCTGGCATCTTTCAGCAAGGAGCTAGTTCCCCCACAGTGAAAGTACAATTGGCAGCCATTTCCAGTTTTCACATTGGTGAAGACAGCATTACCTTAGCTTCCTCTAGGCTGTGTAAGGCTTTTCTTAAAGGTACTTTTCTGTTACGTCCACCTGTTAAGGATTCAGTGCCTCCTTGGGACCTTATTTTTGTTTTACAGTCATTAGTGGCTCTTCTTTCGAACCTGCAGCTTTAGTGGACTTGAAATTTTTGTCCTGGAAGACCGCTTTCCTAGTCCCCATCACATCGGCTAGTAGGGTTTCTGAGCTTCAAGCTCTGTCTGCCGTACCTCCGTATTTGGTCTTCTACAAGGATAGGGTCTCTCTCCGTACTAATCCTTCCTTCTTACCCAAAGTAGCATCTGAAGCAAACATAAACCAGTCCATTAATTTTCCTGTTTTCTTTCCTAACTTCCAAAATAAAGGTGAATATAAACTCCATTTGTCAGATGTTCATAGACAGCTTCATTTTTATTTTCATAGAACAAAGTCTTTCCGCAAGACTGACCAATTGTTTGTTTCCTTTTCCAAAGCATTTATGGGAAAAGCTATTTCTAAAGTTTCTTTGGCCAGATGGATCACACTTTGTATTTCACATGCCTACAAAACAAAAGGTTTATCATCTCCTGGTAATGTTAAGGCTCACTCTACCAGGTCCATGGCGACTTCTGTTGCTTTTTGGTCTAGGGTGCCTTTGGACGATATTTGTGCAGCAGCGACCTGGGCCAATTAACATACCTTCATTTCCCATGACAAATTAGATCTGATTTCAAGGAGTAGAGCATCTTTTGGCTCTGCGGTGCTCAGGAATATCCTTCCATAAGGGCCTCCCAGGATTGGAGTAACTGGGGACTCTGAGCCACAGTTTGCATATAAAATGAAGTTGACTACTTTAGATAAAGAAGTTATGTACTCACCATAATGTTCCATCTGAGTAGTTATACTTCATTTTTCTGCAGCATTCCCTCCCTTCATCCCTCGGACCTTGCCCTGTCTTTCAGGTTTGGTTCATTGGGCTGAGTTGCTTATGTTTTTAGTTGCAGCAAACCCGATCTGAGGGAAGATAGGAGATGGTAGGGCATTATTGGTAAGGGGAGGAGCTCGGAGCTTGGAGCAGATGCTAGAGAAAAAGTTGCCGGCTTGGATCCAATACGGATCCGTATATCCACAGGTTTCAGAAAAATGAAGTATAACTACTCAGATGGAACGTTATGGTGAGTACATAACTTCTTTTTTTCTTTACAGACCGTTGTGTTGAAACCTATTTAAGTTTTTAAAGCATTTCACCATGCATCCTAGGAAACCATTTTTATTTCTGCTTACAGGGAAATGTCCCTCCCTGCACTTTATGTACTTCACCTTATTTATAAAGCTGCAAAGTAATCCTCTTAAAAATTGTCTACAGCTGTGACCTTTAAGTTAGCCCTCCTTGGTCAAAGTTTAACTTCCAGCTATTTTGCACAGACCTGTGATTAACTATTTATGATAAAATTGACTGATACCAGTACGTGTTTGTATACAAGGCTTACATATGCATCATGTATGCATACAAAGGCATTGTACTTGAACATAGGGAAAAATGCACTGCACACTTGTTACTAAAAAGGTAAACTGTCGTGAATGTTAATGATTAATAACATATCAGGAGTCTTTACAGAATTCAGTATAATTTTAAATTATTTCTCTCAATAACATGCATTACAGTTATTGATTTCTGCATAACCTACCCACTTCTTATACACAATCACACACACAGACCTACCTGCTTCTTATACATAGACACAGGCACGCTTCTCTTAAAAACTTAAACACACATGCACACCTACCACTTACTTGTCTGGTCACGGTCCACAGTCCAAATGTCTTCAGGAATTCAAATTCCATGCGCATGGACTAGGAAGATGTAAACGATCGGTCATACAAACACAGAAGGTCTTCTGCGTGTGTGCGACCCGACACAAAAGGTGTTCTTAAAGAACACCCTTAAAAAGAGAGTTGTTTTCTTCCCACTTTTTTAAAGAAATAAGGCAGCAGAGCTGCTGGTATGCCGTACCGGCCCAAAAAAAGCCCTGCTTAAATCTCATTCCTTCTGAACGTTAATTCTGTTTGTGTCATTCCCACCAATTCCATTTATTTCTATGTAATTTACTGCTTCCTTTTACTGAAGTTCCTCCTCCAATTCATTTATTTCCCTTACAGTATTCAGTACTTCAATTATAGTTAAAGTTTTGACTTGCATTTTCAGGTAATTGCTTTTTTTTGGCAGCCAGTAGCATTTAACTTTGGTAAGGTCTTACTATGTTTATGCAGTTCTGATCCTGTGTACCAGTTCAAAGGCATTATTTTCTTGGTTACAACTATTTGCTCCCCCAACGTTTTTGACAAAGTACTCTGTAGGGAATTGTTTTAATGTACTAGCTCATTTCATTCCAAAAAAGCATGTTCCCAATTACTTATTTTCTGTTACACAGCCAACCTTTGCTTATATACTTGAATAAAAGTTGTCTTTCCGGTATAAAAATACCTGTGTACACACCTCCAAAAAAAGTCCTAAACCTTCTGGATTGTGCTGCTTGCTTGGTAGCAGTACAGATGTCCTCCCATTGTTCCTTTTTAAATTGCCTTTACATACTCTTAATCTTTTCTAACCTCCTCTGATTCATATAATTTTCTTTGAATAGTATTTTATATGGCATACTAATTATCCCCTTGTTTTTTAAGCAGCTTCTGTTCTAGCTTCAACTTAAACTATACCAGACCTGGTCTTCCATTTAGCACTCCCATATACCTTTCTATTTGCCTGTAGTTATAGTCCCTGGTAGGAGAAGCAGTCTCTAACCTGCAGTACAAATTTCTTTTTGGCCTCATCACACACACTTACTTTTCCTTATGTAGTTATTGTCTCTCAATACCTTGATTCCTTTGCTAATTTTCCAGTAAATTCCAGACCCTCTTCCTTATTTTCTGTACTCTACTTGCAGTTAATCCTATTGGTAAAATCTCCTTTCTACGTTTCCTACGATGGCTTAGTTCTTAATACTTAATTCTATTTCATAAGTATAATCATGCTTTTTTAATTTCTCCAAGTTTTTTGGGTTTCTAATACCATGACAGTAATGGACCCCATTACTAAGTCAAAGTATGATTAAAGTTCATGAAATTAGTATTGTTTCAGTCTTTGATGTTAGCCAGAAGTGCTCTTCGCAGCACCCACAATGTGCCCAGTAATGACTCCTCCTGCAGTTCGTATGGAGTTGCATGTATTGGTAACCTGTCTAAATTCGACTGTAAATTCTTTTTTATAAGACCCATTGCTCCTGCTACTATTGGAACTGTCTGGGTATCTTTCTTCCACATTGCTCTTGTTTCTGGCTGCAGATCCTGATATTTTATGACTTTGTCTCTCTGTACGTAAGACACTGTAGTCACTGGCTGTGGAAATTTCAGTGATTAATGCTACTCTTCTCTTCTTTTCTTGGACTACTATATCTGGTTTTCTAGCATCTATCTTTTGAACTGTTGGTAATGGATAATCCCAAGTGATGTAGACTTCTTCATTTTCTGTGATGCTTTGTGGCTCATGTTTCCAGTGTTTTTCGGCCACTTTAATACCATAATGCTTGCACAATCCGCAGTGCAACAGTCTCGCCATAATATTGTGCCTTTCAGTATACAGTCCTTCTGCCATTTAGAATGTTGCAACCAGGAACGAGGTGTGCAACTGTTTCTAATTCGGTTTTACAAAACCTACATTTGTCTGTTTCTCCCGCATGTTCAATGGACTTTATAAACCAGCGTGTATGCAGCCCATTATCTTGGGCCGCCAATATTAACCTTTCATCTCTTGGTTTGAATTTGCCTCTCCTTAACCATTCCTGTGTTTGTTCCTGATCAACATGAGGTTCTTCCAGACATTTTCTATACTTGCAACTATATTTATGCTTTTTCCACATTTCTTGCCTTCTCGTCTGATCCTTCACTTTATTTTCTTTCGTTTTTTGGCACATTCAGTTACTGCTTGATTTTTATCTACTTTTGGTTTGATTTCCATTCCTGCTTGACACCGATAAAATTCTGCTAGATTAAGTAGAGAAGTTCTCTTAGATTTATTCACCTCATGTTTCAAAGCTTTCACTTCGTTTGGGTCTTGTGAGGTCAGCAGATGTGTGTGGAGTCCCACAGTTGCAAATCTGTACATATAATCAATTTCAAGGAGGCCCATCCCTCCATCGGAACGGGGAATATATAATCTTGGTATGAACTGATTTTTGTAAACCATTTGATGAACATGAAGCATCCTTCTTGTTTTCCTATCTAATCTATCCAACATGTTTTTGGGCCAGTCAATCATTCCAAAACTGTTAAGTCAGAACAGGAAGAACAAATTGGTTTATAGCTTGGATTTTGTTCCTAGATGTCAATGCTGTTTTCAGGATTAATTTAACTCTTCTGAAGTATTCCTTACTAAGTTTTATTCACATTTGTTCATGTTTTATTGCTGATCATTCATCAATTTCAAAATATTTATACATTCCTTGATCAAGTTTCCTTTGTCACATTCTTGTCCCAAACTGATGTTTTGTTGGTATTGCAGTTTTCCTACTTTAAAGGTTGCTTTTGCACATTTATGAAGACCAAATTACATTTTTATATCATCTGAAAAAGTTTTGACAACTTGCAGTTGTGCTTTCAGTTCTTCATCTGATGAGCTATACAGTTTTAATCATTGATAGACAGAAGATAAGTCTTTACACTTTGTTGTTTTCTAGGAGCCAGATTATAGCCATGGCTTAAGCTGTTGAGTAAACAGCTTAATGGATTAAGAGTGGGGCAAAATAATAACTGTGACAGAGCGTCACCCTGGAATTATCCCCCTTTGAATTTTTATCCTTGGGATAACAATTTTGTCCTTTATCATGTCTTCAGTACATAGTGGCTTGCCACTGTTTCATGGTCACTGTAATGTAGTAGATCAGTGTGGGGTGTATCTGATACATTTTTAAGCACTCTTTTATTCATGAATGAGGGATACTGTCAAATGCTTTTTTGTAGTCAGTCCATGCCATACTTAGATTCTTCCCCTTTTTACAGTTCTCCACTATAACTTTATTTAACAATAAATGATCCTTTGTTCCATATGACTTTCTTTTATTGCCCTTTTGATGATCTTCGTGTTTCACTGTTGCAGTCATCAGATTTGGGTTATCCCTGCCAGGGTAGCCCTCGGCCAGCCTGAATACAAGAGCTGTAGTATTTCTGCGTTTGTTGCTGTCACTTGAAGACTGATGTCAGGTCATCAGTGGTATAAAGGAAGGCAGCTAACGCCATTAAATCAGTCTTTCTTGACGTGTAACCCGAAGCAGAAGCAGTTTGCACGAGTGCCAGTTGGCCGCTACCTGAGTTTCGTTTCCAAATTGAAGTTGCGTCTTCGAAAGCTAAGTACCCTGTTGGGGATCATTTTTTCTTGCACTAACCGATGTCAGAAAAAGTTAATAATTGTCTAGCCTGTGAAAAGCAAATACCAGACTGGGACTTCCACTCTTACTACATCACTTGCCTAGGCCCAAACCATGATGTCCCTCATTGTCGGTTCTGTCCTTTGACGCCAGAACTATTCGTTGTTGGGCCCTTATTGTCGCCAGATATTTCTGATTACAGTCCCTGAATTCCGATATGGCTTCCGTAAGTCATCCGACAGCAGATCTTCCAAACAAAGTAAAAATAAAGACAGCGCCAGACCGTATAAGACCAAACCTTTCGACAATGCTACCACCAAGCTGGTCGTCAGTCCTCCGGAATTCAGTAAGGCGCTTTCGCAGCTCCTGATACCAGCTTCAATTAATTTGCAGGCCTCTACCAAGACCCTTTCAGAGTTCGGCATGTCACAGAACTCTTCTTTGTCGAAGGATCCCGTGGTCCTCTCTTCCTTGGATGGGTTCGGAGCCACTGTGCAGGCACCGGCTTCTGAGGAAGTCCTTTGTAACACTGAATCCAGACATAAACCAATGCCTTCTTTCACAGCTACAGTTCTTTCGAAAACAACTGAGTTCCTTAGGCCCAGGGGTTGAACCACCCCCAAGAAACCAACTACTAGCCATGCTCTGGTGTCTGAGCCCTTGCCTCAGTCTCAGATGCTTAAAATGACAGAGGACCTTATCATGCTGATTAGGGGAAGCCAAGCCACTCCCTCAAAAAGAAAGTCTCCAGTAGGTTTGTCTGAACAAGAGTCCGATGAATCCGACTATGAAGACATACAGCCCCTCTCTACATATGAGGATTCGGATGCAGAGGAATCTATTCCTTCAGCCTCTCTCCCAGAGGATTTTTCCTTTGGGGAAACCCTGCATACCTTAAGGGAGCATTTCATATGGGAGAGTCAAGACTACCCCCAGTCTAAAAAGAGACTCCAAGAGTTCCTGGACCTACCACAGCACAGGCCCTTAGCCATCCCCCAAGTCCTAGATGTGGTGGATGATGTCTTCCTTGAATCCAACTTGACTCCAGCCGCCCTCCCTCCTGCTCCCAGAAAAACAGGTACTACAGAGTCCCTGACTCTCACAAATATCTTTTTTAAAACCCAACAGCAGACCCTGAGGTCATTACTCAAGGCCCAAAAGGAGTTAAAGCTACTTCAGCTAAGAATCCCACCCCCTCAGGCAGGGATTCCAGAGCACTGGACAGATGGGATAAAAAAGTATACACCTCAGCTACACTTGCTATCAGAGCACTAAATTGTCAATTCCATATGCTTAAATATCAGCAACATACCTTGGAACTCCTAAAACAAAAAATTTCCTCCTTTGCACTGTGGTTTTGACACCCTAAAAGCTTCTTGCAGGGCAACAGTCACTGGATCTGTCATTAGAAGACATGCATGGCTTAAGGAACAACTCCTGCCAGACCATGTTAAATCCAATTTGTTAGATGCACCCTTGCACAAAGGTAACTTATTTGGTACTAAAGCAGAAGAGGTGTTAAAAAAGATGGAAGAAAAAGCAAAGTCTATGCAGACTGTTAATGATTTCTTACAGCTACAGCTCTCTAGGTTCATCAGGCATTTTTTTCCTTCCAAGCACTGGTCCTTTCCTGCATCTAGTAAACAGGGCCACCCCTAGGCCCCATGGAAAAGGACCCCCCAAGACAGCTGTCCCAGCGGTTCCCGAGATCTAAGCAGTGGACTGTCTCCACTTCAAAACCAGGGCATTCTAAGCCACCCCCTTATGGTAAGAACTCACAATGACTCACCCCTCACGACCTCGCCTCTGCCCGCCATCACATACCCTAGGAGGAAAACTCTCCTTTCACTCAAGCACCTGGGCCACCATTACCAAGGACCAGTGGGTTCCGAACACTGTGTCTCAGGGGTACATATTCTCCTTCCACGCCCTTCCAACCCTAAAAGGGTTCCCAGATGTTCTTCCTGTTTCACTGTTGCAGTCATTACATTTGGGTTATCTGCCTGCAGGTAGCCCTCAGCAGTCCTAAGTACCAGAGTCTTGGATTCCTGTGTTGGATGCTGTCTCTTCTTCCATGACGTTAGGTCGTCAGGGGTATAAAACATGCAGCCGACGCCATTACATCAGTCTTGCTTGCTGCTCGGTGCCCGAAGCAGAAACAGTTTGCAAGTGCCAGTCGGCCAACTCCTGAAATTTTCGATGTTCTTTATGTTTCACTGTTGCAATCATTACATTTGGGTTATCTGCTTGCAGTACCCTCAGTCGGCCTGATTAACAATGTCTTGGATTCCTGCGTCGGATGCTGTCTCTTCTTCCATGATGTCAGGTCGTCAGGGGTATAAAATATGCAACAGACGTCATTACATCAGTCTTTCTTGCCGTGTGGTGCCCGCAGCAGAAGCAGTTCACAGACTCCTGAAATTTTCATTTTCGAGTTTCAGAACCAAAGTCTTCAACTAAAAACTAAGTACCCCATTGGGGAAACTTTTTCTTGCTCTAAACCGATGTCAGTAAAAGTAAATAATTGCATTTCTTGTGGAAAGCAAATACCTCATAAAGATTTTCATTCGTACTGTATTCCTTGCCTAGGCCCTGACCATGACGTACCTCGCTGTCAGTTTTGTGCCTTATTTAAACCAAGAACTGTCAGTCATCGGTATATTTGCGCTTCTAAGTTTTTTGGTGCTCGGTTCAATTATCCTAATATGTCTTTGGTAAGCCATCCGACTACCGACATTCTGAAGAAACGCAAAGATAAAGACAGACAGGCCGCCCAGTTCGCCAGTACTCAGTGAGGCACTTTCGCAGCCCCTGATACCCACTACTTCAGATTCGCAGGCCTCTACTGAGACCCATTCGGAGTCCAGTATGCCGCGAGATGCTTCAACTGTGGAACCTGCGGATGTCCCTACATTGGATGGGTCCATAGCTGCTGTGCAGGCACTGGCTTCTGAGGGTGTATTCAGGCCTACTGACTTGCATATTAAACCGGTGCCATCTTCTTCTTCTTGGCCTAAAACTCAAACCGTGCCTAGAAAACTGATGCCCAGACTGCATGGTCAGGCCTCTATGCCTAAAGAACAAATTATAAGAATGACTGAATATCTTATTACTTTAATCAGGGGAAGCCAACCTTCCCCCTCTAAGAGACCTAGGACGGAGTTTGCTTATGATATTTCTAACCAGGATTCTGAAATTTCTGTTTCTTCTGATGACCAGGATTTACCCTTATCTACCTATGAGGATTCTGATGCTAAGGGCTCTATTCCCTCTGATTCCTCCCAGAGGATTTCTCTTTTGGTGAAACATTGCATACTCTCAGGGAGCTTTTTTGTTGGGTAAGTCAGGATTTCTCTGATTCTAAAAAGAGGCTTAGAAATTTCTTACTGCTGCCCCAGGGGACATTGTTGATGATGCCTTTTCGGAATCTAGCATTGCCCCTGACTCTCTACCTCCTGCTTCCAGAAAACCTGATAGATATTTCAGGGTTCCTGACTCTCACAAGTTCCTTTTCAAAAATCCTACTGCAGATCCTGAAACCATTTCACAGGGACCCAAGGGCATTAAAACTACTATTGCCAAATATCCTACCCCGTCTGATAGAGACTCCAGGGCACTGGATAAATGGGGTAAGAAGGTATACACTTCTGCAACTTTGGCCATTAGGGCCTTGAATTGCTAGTTTCTTATAAAGTATCAGCTGCATAATATTGGATTGCTTAAACAGAAAATGATGTTGATTCCCGATTATGCTGAAAATAAGGATTTACAGCATTTTATGCATTCTGCTGAACAAGTTGGTAAACATACATTGCAATGTGGTTTTGATTCACTAGAGGCATCTTGCAGGGCTGCGGTAACATGGTCTGTACTTAGAAGGCATGCTTGGCTTAAGGAGCAGCCCTTGCCAGATCATGTTAAAGCAAAATTATAGTATGCTCCCTTAAATCAGGGCCACCTGTTTGGCAACAAGGCAGAAGTTGTTCTTAAAAAGATGGAGGAAAAAGTTAAATATATGCAAACTGTTAGACTTTTTACAAGTACTACCTCCAAGATTTAGTAGGCACTGGCCTTCTAAGAATTGGTCCTTTCCTGCCTCTTCAAGACCTTCTCAGTCCAAACCCAGATCCAGCAGAGCACCCAGGCTTCAGTCCCAGAGGACGCACAGGACTAAGCAGTAGGGGGCCTCCACTTCCAAATTTGGGAGTAATAAAATCCCCCCTATGGTAAACTGTCTCAATGACTTCTTTTTAAAACTTCCAAGCACTTCTCAACTGACTGCCCCTTTGGGGGGAAAGGTTACACTTCATGCAAAGAATTGGGGACTCATTACCCAGGACAAATGGGTTTTAAATATAGTGTCCCAAGGATACAGATTTCACTTCCACACATCACCAACCCCAAGCGGTTGGCTGGATCTACCTCCAAAGCAGTGAGCAGAGGCCCAAAAGCAAGTACTCTCTCTCTTAAGCATAGGGGCTATTCAGTTGACACCAGGAGAGAAAAGAGGACAAGGTTTCTACTCAAGATTTTTCCTGGTACCCAGAAAAGGCAATTTATGGCATCCTGTCCTGGACCTGCCTACTCTAAACACCTTTTTGGTGATTCCAAAATTCAAGATGCTGACTCTTCACCAGTTGCTTCCAATGCTAAGCAAAGATGCCTGGTTGGCAACACTAAATTTAAAGGAAGCATACCTGCACATCCCTATCAGGGAATCTTGCAGAAGGATACCTACACTTCAAAGCAGGCTTACACATACTATCAGTTCTGTGCACTGCCCTTTGGCTTATCTACTGTGCCCAGGGTATTCACAAAGTGCCTAGCTCCAGTCATTGCATTTTGTAGGCAAAGAAATATTCAAATATACCAATACCCGGACGATTGTCTAATTCAGGCAGAAAACCAGGACATACTTTTGAATCATCTGGCTTTTGTAAAGAGGGTGCTAACTTGTCTGGGGTACACCATAAACAAAAAGAAATCGCACCTGGTACCCTGTCAACAAATTATATTCCTGGGAGCAAGCTTGAATACAACTTCCCAGATGGCTTTCCTCACGCCAGAGAAACAAATTCACTTGACAACCTGCTTCAAACAAGTGTTCACAAAAACCCTGCTATCTGCAAGGCAAATACTACAAGCCTTGGGGTTCTTGGCCTCCTGCATTCTTCTAATTCCATATGCAAGACTGCATATGAGGAAACTACAAAGGTATCTAAAAAGCCTACGGTGTCAACATTCTCAGGATCTAGAAGCAATGATTCCTGTCATTCCTTGTCTAATCCCAGAGTTCCTTTGGTGGGCAGAGGCCTGCCACCAAAACAAGGGACTACCATTCACACTACCCCCTGCCGCTCAAACCCTAACAGACGCATCAGACTATGCATCTGGGGCGCACCTGGCAGGGAAGTGCATTCAGGGCAAATGGAACCTTTTTCAAATGCACCTTCACAACAGTCATAAAGAAATGTTAGTTGTACAGAATGCTCTGACAGCCTTCAAGGACCACATTCTTCCAGGACAATTAATGGTAAAGGCGGACAACACCACTGTTATGTGGTACATATATAAGCAGGGGGGTACACATTCTTACCCCCTCTGCAGACTAGCCATGACATTGTGTAACACAGCCTTGAGCTAACAAGTACATCTACAAGCTCAATTCCTGCCAGGAAAACTAAATACACTGGCAGATGGACTAAGCAGAACCCTCATGGACCCACACGAGTGGAAACTGGAACCAATGATTTTTAACACGTTGACAAGCAAATGGGTGAGCCCAGATAGACCTGATGTCCTTCAAGAATGCAACTGCAGTCATAACATATGGGTTGTCCTGCCTCAGGCAGCCCTCAGTCGGCCGGATTCCAAAGTCTGGGTCCGGCGCTGATGTCGCATTTCTCTCCGACGTCAGAGCGGCTGGAGTACATAAGCATCAGCCGACGCCATCTTCTTCGGTCTTTCTTGCCGCGCGGTGCCCGAAGCAGAAGCAGTTCGCAAGTGCCGGTCGGTCAGCTCCTGTATTCTTCGTACCCGAAGTCATCAAAAAAGCTAAGTACCCTGTTGGGCACCTTTTCTTCCCTCAGCCGATGTCAGAAATTACTGAAAAAGTAAATAATTGTTTGTCTTGTGGTAAACAAATACCTCATAAGGATTTCCACTCTTACTGCCTTCCTTGCCTTGGCCCAGACCACGACGTCTCGGCCTGTGCCGCCTGTGCTCGCTTCAATAAGAGCACTCTCAGGCGCCGGGCGGAGTTCGCTGAAGACTTTTTCGGCGAAAAATTCGACTATACAATGCCGTCGGAACTACCGACATCGCAGACTCTCAAGAAAAGAAAAGACCGGGACCGACATCCTCGGCCTGCGTCTTCCACCGACATCACGCCAAAACCTACCGCGAGTGCCCCGGTTCCCTCTGAGGTGGTTATTTCACTGCTCCGAACCAAAGACACCGCATTACCGATACCTCCAATACCAGAGACCACACAGACGCCGGTTATTGATTTTCCTCCGGATACTGAAACCAAGGAAATGCCCGAGACCATTACTGTGGATAAGGTCACTCCTGCACGTGGAGCTGCTAGGCCTCCTATGTCCATGTCTGTCAAGGCCTACACACGTGCTAAGGCAGCCAGCAAGACCAAGCACCTTACTACTAAAACCTTACCTCAGCCTACTCCTGAAACACAAATCATGACTACGGCCGCAGACTTAATTTCCATGATCAGAGGTTCCCAGGCCCATCCAGAGAGAGGATCCCAGCCCCCTTCTGATAAGAGGCCCCGGGTTGTACCCTCTGACCCTCTCCCTTTAGATGAAGATTCTGAGGACTCTGTTCACTCTGATAGCCAGGAAGAGCCCTTCCAGACCTATGAGGACTCGGATGCAGAGGATTCCATCCCCTCGGCCTCCCCTCCTGAGGATATTTCTTTTGGGGAAGTTCTGCATTCCATGAGGGAACATTTTAAGTGGCAAGGCCAGGAATATTCTGATTCCAGAAAGCGCCTTCGAACCTTCCTTAAAAAGCCCCAACACAGGCCCTTAGCTATACCTCCTGTGCTTGATGTTTTGGATGATCTATACTCTGACTCCAGTGTCACCCCTGATACTCTTCCTACTGCTCCTGCCAAGCCGGACAGATACTATAGGGTCCCAGAAACACATTCTCATTTCTTTAGGGCCCATGCTGTTGATTTAGAAACAATTTCACAGGGACCGAAAGGTGTTTCAGCTACCACCTCCAAAAATCCCTTACCTTCCAACAGGGAAGCTAGGTCATTAGAGAGATGGGGGAAGAAGGTCTACACCTCCACTACTTTATCTATGAGAGCTCTCAATTGTCTCTTTCATATGTTTCAATATCAGGATTACCTGTTAGATGATTTACAGAAAACATTGGCCTCTCCTGAACCTTTAGATAGGAAATCTTTGCAGGAGGCTGTACATAATTCTCAACAAGTTAGCAATCACTTTCTGCAGTGTGGATATGATGCATTGGAAGCTTCATGTAGGGCAGTTATGACAGGGGCGGTCATTCGTAGACATGCATGGTTAAAAGAACAACCTCTACCAGATCATGTTAAGGCAAAACTTCTTGATGCACCCTTGGAAAAGAACAAGCTTTTGGTGCTAATGCTAAAGATGTGTTAAAGTCCATTGAGGAAAAAGCCAAGTCAGTTCAGACAGTCAAAGATTTCCTCCAGGTTCAGCCTCCCAGATTCAGCAGAAATTGGCCTTCTAAAAACTGGTCCTTTCCTAATCCTGAAAGATTTCAAAGGGGTAAAAACAGGCGTGGCCGAGGAAGAGGGCAATACAGAGGTTCCTACAGGGGACGACAATGGCAACCAACAAACCAAAGAAGTGACGCAGGGGTTTCTCCTGCCCCACAGGGACAATCTCAATGACTTTCCTCTACTTCCGCTGACCAAAGAGCAAACAGAAGCTCCTTTGGGCGGAAAATTATCTCTGTTTTCAGACAATTGGCACAGATTGACAAAGGACAAATGGTTTTTGGACATTATAGACCAAGGTTACAGGTTCCACTTTCATACCTTACCAAGAAAACAAGGCATGCCAAACCTACCACAAAACCAGAGGGGAGAGGCTATCAAGCAAATTTCTCTGCTTGCTCAGATCAAAGCAATAGAAAAAGTTCCACAACAAGAACAAGGCCAGGGGTTTTACTCAAGACTGTTCCTTGTTCCAAGAAAAGAAACTCAATGGAGACCAATGCTGGATTTGTCCGCATTAAACACTTTTCTCATAGTACCAAAGTTCAAAATGCTGACTCTACAGCAACTCCTTCCCATGCTGGGCAAGGGGTATTGGCTGATTACTCTGGACCTCAAGGAGGCATACCTGCATGTCCCTGTCAGACACAGCTGCAGAAGATACCTCAGATTTCTTGCAGGGCCAGAGCATTATCAATTCTCAGCATTGCCATTTGGCTTATCTACTGCGCCCAGAGTATTCACAAAGTGCCTGGCTTCAGTAATTGCTCATTGCAGGCTCCAGGGGATCCAAATTTACCCGTACCTGGACGACTGCCTCATACAAGCGGACGACAAACTGATTTTGACAAAAAACTTGAATTATGTCATACAATTGCTACAGGCTCTGGGATACACAGTCAACTTCCAAAAGTCAAGACTTCAGCCATCCCAGCAAATAACCTTCTTAGGAGCCAAACTAGACACAGCCTCTCAAATGGCTTACCTGACAGAAGACAAGCAAAAGAAGTTAACTCATTATTTCAAAGGTTTGGCAAAGCTCACCCAGATGACTGCAAGGAGATTCCTACAGGCCCTGGGTTACATGGCATCCTGCATTCTCCTGGTTCCATTAGCAAGACTACACATGAGAAAGCTACAATGGTACCTAAAAAGCTTATGGTCTCAGCACAGCAACAACCTAGAGACAACCATTCCATGCCTACAAAAGGAATTTCTATGGTGGGCCTCGGTAAGCCAGGCAAACACAGGTATGTCATTCAAAAAACCTCAGATAACACAGACCATGACCACAGACTCCTCAGACCTTGGATGGGGGGCGCACATGGAGGGCAGATGTATTCAAGGACAATGGTCTCCAAAGGAAACACATCTGCATATCAACCAAAAAGAAATGCTGGCAGTAATGCATGCCATCGAGGCCTTTCGACAACAACTTCAGCAAGGCCACCTGCTAATACGGACAGACAACACCACTGTGATGTGGTACATAAACTAGCAGGGGGGCACCCATTCTTACCCCCTTTGCAGACTGACAATGAATCTTTGGGAAAAATCACTGAGCCTAAATATACAGTTGCAATCCCAGTTTGTTCCAGGCAAAGACAATGTGCTGGCGGACAGCCTAAGCAGGAATTTCCTAGACCCCCACGAGTGGAGGTTACATCCAGAAATCTTCATACGACTCACCTCGACATGGGGCAGGCCAGAAGTAGACCTATTTACCTCCCACCTCAATCATCATCTACAAAAGTTCTGTTCAAGGACATATCATCCACAAGCATGGAAAACAGATGCTCTCTCATTCAACTGGAACTTCCTAAAAATCTATGCATTCCCACCTCTGCCACTGATGACCACAGTATTACTAAAGATCAAAGCAGAGAAGCCCAAGGGGATCATAATAGCTCCAGACTGGACATGACAGCACTGGTACCCACTACTACGGAGCATATGTCACAACAAAAAGTGGGCCCTTCCCCAATGGCCCCAACTTTTGACTCAACACAACTTCAAGACAGTACATCCCAACATTTAGACGCTGCAGCTGACAGCTTGGGAGATCCCATGAATAACCTCAATCTCTCTCTCTCCAAGGAAGTTCAGATGATACTAACAGAAGCCAGAAGACCATCCACCAGAAAGGTTTACTCAGCAAAATGGAAGAGATTCAGCATTTGGAATACCAGCAAGGGTCATGATGCATCATTATTGAACATCCCTCTCATTCTGGAATATTTGGCAGATATGCTACAGAATGGACTCTCATATTCTTCCATAAAAATACATGCTTCAGCTATTTCAGCTAGATATAACACTGACCCACCTGTGTTTTCACATCCTTTGTTAAGGCAATTCCTTAGGGGAATCAAGAATATAAAGCCACCAAGAAAGGCTCCAGCACCAGCTTGGGACCTCAGCTTTGTCCTAGAAAAACTGACTCTACCTCCCTTTGAGCCAGCAGCTTCTGTGGACTTACAATTTCTCTCATGGAAGACAGCTTTCCTGTTGGCAATTACCTCAGCAAGAAGGGTTTCGGAACTACAGGCCCTAATGGCAATACCACCGTTCATAATCTTTCACAGAGACAGGGTCTCTTTACGAACCAACCCTACCTTTATGCCAAAAGTGGTATCTAGGGTTTCTTTAAATCAATCCATTCACCTGCCTACTTTCTTTCCCAATCCTGAGAACAAAGGGGAAAGACTGTTGCATACCTTGGACATTCACAGACAACTTCGCTACTACCTGGACAGAACCAAGACCAGTAGGAAGTCTGATCAGCTTTTTGTAGCTTACGCCCCTAGAGTACAAGGAAAAGCAATTTCCAAACAGACTATTTCAAAATGGATTGGACATTGCATCAGATTCTGTTGTTCCTTCCATGGAAAGAGTGTACCAGCCAATGTCAGACCACACTCCACCAGAGCTACAGCCACCTCAACAGCATTCTTAAGAGGGGTGCCTAGAAAGACATTCTAGAAGCTGCTACATGGAGCTCCGTGCATACATTTTCCAAACACTACAACCTTCCTCTATATTCCAGATCCAGAGCAGGCTTTGCTTCTGCAGTCCTGCAGGGATTGATAGCTACACCATCCTTTTCTTAGAGCATTCCACCTCCCCCAGCTAAGCTATGGTATTCAACCCATATGTTATGACTGCAGTTGCATTCTTGAAGGACATAGTACAGTTTTGTACCTACCATAAATGTAGATGTCCGATAGATATGCAACTGCAGTCTTTTCCTCCTCCTTCCCCTCTATGCCTTGGGTCCACTCCTATCCCTGTTACCCTTAGCTGGGGATATCTGTTATGGTGTATCTGTTTATTGCTTGTTTATTTGTCTGGAAATCTGTTTTTCTTCCAATTTGATTACAGCCTTCCTTGGAGGGCACCTGGCATCTGGGGCAAGAAACACTGAAGAAGACGGCGTCAGCTGATGCTTATGTACTCCAGCCGCTCTGACGTCAGAGAGAAATGCGACATCAGCCGACGTTGGACCCAGACTTTGGAATCCAGCCGACTGAGGGCTGTCTGAGGCAGGACAACCCATATGTTATGACTGCAGTTGCATATCTATCGGACATCTACATTTATGGTAGGTACAAAACTGTACTTTTGCCTCCCCCCGAACTATCAATTGGAAACATTTTGTGCAAGGTCTTCCCAAAGACAAGCTTGGAAAGTGGATGCTCTGTCCTTCAGCTGGAAAAAACAGTTTATGCCTTAACACCTCTGCCTCTGCTCTCCAAAGTACTACTAAAGATCAAACAAGACGAACCAAGGATGGTTTTGATTGCACCAGCCTGGCCACGCCAACACTGGTACCCCCTCCTGTGCAGTGTGTCACTGTTGGCCCCATGGCACCTGCCTCATACTCCTACCCTGCTGTCTCAGCAGGAGAACCAGATTCTGCACTCTCAGCTTCAAACACTGAACCTAGCAGCCTGGCTAATTGCCTAAGCTGTCCTTTACCATCCCTCAGTAAACCAGTGATGGATGTCATTTTAGAGGTAAGGAGGCCTAATGCTAGAAAATCTTATGCTGAAAAATGGAAAAGATTCTGTGCTTGGAACCAGTCTCAAGGGATGAGCAGAGCAGTGCCCAGTTTACCTCAGATTTTACAATACTTAACTGAGATGCTTCACTAGGGCCTGTCTTTTTCCTCAATAAAAATTCATGCCTCAGCCATTTCAGCTCATTATAACACAGAACCTCCCCTCTTTTCACTTCCACTGCTCAAGCAGTTCCTCAGAGGGGCCAAAAATTTAAGACCACCCAGGAGAGCTCCAACTCCAGCCTGGGACCTTAACTTTGTATGTCTAGAAACTCACCCTTCCTCCTTTCGAGCCAGCTGCTACTGCAGATTTAATATTCCTTTCTTGGAAAACAGCTTCCCTTTTAGACATCATTTCAGCAAGAAGTGTGTCTGAATTATAGGCCCTTATGGCAGTGTAGCCTTTCATCGTCATTCATGCGGATGGGGAATCCCTCAGGGCCAATCCCTCTTTCATGCCAAAGGTGGTATCCAGTGTGGCCTTTAATCAGTCCATTCATTTGCCTACCTTCTTTCCTAATCCACAGAACAAAGGAGAACGGATACTGCACTTCTTAGATGTGCACAGACAACTTAGATTCTACTTGGACAGGTCTAAACTTCAAAGGAAATCTGAACAACTGCTGGTAGCATTTGCTGCAGGGACAGAGGGGAAGGCTATTTCAAAGTGAACCATCTCCAAATGGATAGGCCATTGCATTCACTTCTGCTATAAGCACCATGGAAAACCTATCTCACAGGGGATCAGATCCTACTCAACCTGGGCTGCATCGACCTCTACAGCCTTTCTCAGAGGCATATCTACTAGGGACATCATAGAAGCTGCCACCTGGAGTTCTGTACATATCTTCACCAAGCATTACCATTTGCCAGTTTTTTCTAAATCCAGAGCTGGCTTTGCCACTGCAGTTTTGCAGGGCCTTATAGCTGGTCCTAATGCTATCTAAATTCCTCCTCCCATCCTTAGCTTTGGGAATCTACCCAAATGTAATGACTGCAACAGTGAAACACGAAGAACACAGTACAGTTGTGTACACTTACCACAAATATAGATGTTAGAGTGTTCCAGCCCCCTGACTTCGTTTGGCTATACCTCTTCTCTCCTTTTCAATGCTTAAAAGCTTTTTGGTGCATTTGCTTTTTTGTTTGAGGTATAACCTTGTATATTTATACATTTCATTGCTTCCCATTAGGGGGGGGCACCTGATATCTGGGGCAAGAAAAACTGATGTAATGACGTCAGCTGCATGTTTTATACCCCTGACAACCTGACGTCATGGAAGAAGAGACAGCAACTGATGGAGGACCCAAGACTTTGCTAATCAGGCCGGCTGAGGGCTACCTGCAAGCAGATAACCCAAATGTAATGACCGCAACAGTGAATACACTCTAACATCTACATTTATGGTAAGTGTACACAACTGTACTTTTTTGAGTTTCAGAACTGAAGTCTTCAAAAAAGCCAAGTACCCCGTTGGGGATCCTTTTTTTTTGCTCTTAACTGATGTCAGTAAAAGTTAACAGTTGTCTTACTTGTAGAAAGTAAATACCTCATAAAGATTTTCATTCGTACTGCATTCCTTGCTTAGGCCCAGACCATGACTTCCCTCGCTGTCTGTTTTGTGCCTTATTCAACCCCTCAAACTATTCGTCGTTGGTCTATTTTCGCAGCAAATTATTTTGGTACTATGTTTAACTATCCAGAAATGGCTTCGGTAAGCCATCCGACTACAGATATTCCGAAAAAAACATTAGGATAAAGACAGAGACAGTCCACATAGGTCCAAAACTGCCGACAATGCTTCTGTTAATCTAGTTGCCAGTTCACCGGTACTCATTGAGGTGCTTTCACAGCCCCTGATACCCTCTGCTTCAGATTCGCAGGCCTCTACTGAGACCCATTCGGAGTCCGGTATGCCACAAGATGGTTCTTCGACTATGGAATTTGTGGATGTCTCTACCTTGGATGTGTCCGGAGCCGCTGTGCAGGCACCGGCTTCTGAGGGTGTATTCAGGTGTACAGATTTGCATTTTAAACCGATGCCTTTTTCTTCATCAAGGCCTAAAACTCGACCCATGCCTAGAAAACCGACGTCCAGACCGCATCGTCAGGCCCATATGCCTAAAAAACAAATGCTTAGAATGGCTGAAGACCTTATTACTTTAATTAGGGGAAGCCAGCCTTCCCCCTCTAAGAGACCTAGAACTGATTTTCCTTCTGATTCTTCTGATCAGGATTCTGAAATTTCTTTTTCTTCTGATTACCAGGATTTGCCCTTATCTGCCTATGAGGATTCCATTCCCTCTGCTTCCCCTCCAAAAGATTTTTCTTTTGGTGAAACCTTGCAAACTCTTAGGGAGCATTTCTGCTAGGAAAACCAGGATTACTCTGACTCCAAAAAGAGGCTTAGGGAATTCTTACTCCTCCCTCAACACAGGCCTTTAGCTATCCCTCCTGTTCTGGACATTGTAAATGATGCCTTCTTGGAATCTAGCCTGGCCCCAGACACTTTACCTCCAGCTCCCAGAAAACCTGACAGGTATTAACAGAGTACCTTACTCTCACAAGTTCCTCTTCAAGAATCCTACTGCAGATCCAGAAACATTTTCCCAAGGACCAAAGGGCATTAAGGCTACTACTGCCAAAAACCCTACCCCCTCTGATAGAGATTCCAGGGCCTTGGACAGATGGGGTAAGAAGGTATGCACTTCTCCTACTTTGGCTATTAGGGCCTTAAATTGCCAGTTTCATATGTTAAAGTATCAGCAGCAGCATATTACGGGGCTACTTAAACAGAAAATGATGTTGATTCCTGACTGTGTTGAACATAAAGAATTACAAGATTTAGTGCAGTCTGCTGAACAAGTTGGCAAACATACTTTGCAATGTGGTTTTGACTCTTTAGAAGCATCTTTCAGGGCTCCTGTCACTGGGTCTGTACTTAGAAGGCATGCTTGGCTTAAGGAGCAAAACTTGCTAGATCGTGTTAAAGCTAAATTACTGGATGCTCCCTTAAACCAAGACCGCCTGTTTGGCATTAAAGCAGAAGAAGTCCTTAAAAAGATGGAGGAAAAAGCTAAATCTATGCAAACTATAGCCTCGCAGATTTAGTAGGCATTGGCCTTGTAAGAATTGGTCCTTTCCAGTCTCTTCCAGACCTTCTCAGTCTAAACCTGGGAACAGAAGACCACCTAGATTACAGTCTCAGGCGTAAGCAGTGGGGGGGCTCCCACTTCCAAAGCTGGAAGTAGTAAAACACCCCCCATGGAAAAATGTCACAATGACTTAACCTTAACCCTTCCAAGCCCTGCTCAACTGCCTGCTCCCTTAGGAGGAAAGCTCGCCCTGCATGCAAAAAACTGGGAACTCATTGCCCAGGACAAATGGGTTTTAAATATAGTTTTCGAAGGATACAGATTCCACTTCCACACTTTACCAACCCCAAATGGTTGGCCAAACCTACCCCCAAATCAGTGGGCAGAGGCTCAACAGCAAGTGTTCTCTCCTCTAAGTATCAGGGCTATTCAACCTGTCCCAGCAGAAGAAAGGAGACAAGGTTTTTACTCAAGATTTTTCCTGGTACCCAGAAAAGACAGCTCCTGGAGTCCTATCCTGGACCTCTCTATTCTAAACACCTTTTTGGTAATCCCAAATTTTAAAATGCAAACACTTCAACAGCTGCTTCCTATGCTAGGCAAAGATGCCTGTTTGACCACCTTAGACCTAAAGGACGCTTACTTGCACATTCCAATAAGTGAATCTTGCAGGAAATACGTATGCTTCAGAGCAGGCTCCATGCACTATCAGTTCTCTGCACTTCCCTTTGGCTTATCTACTGTGCCCAGGGTATTCACAAAGTGTCTTGCTCCAGCTATTGCATTTTGCAGGCAGAGAAATATTCAACTGTACCCGTACCTGGATGATTGTCTGATTCAGGCTGAAAGCCAGGACATGGTATTAAACCATCTGGCATTTGTAAAGAAAAGTACAGTTTTGTACCTACCATAAATGTAGATGTTCGAGGATTCCATTGCTGCAGTCCTGACTATTGGGTATAGTCCCATGTGGCGCCCGCCAACCAGATGGAAGCGTCCGTCGGTCAAGCATGATAGACGCGTCAGCGTCGCCAGGGTACTAATGCATGACCGGCGGCCATATCCTCAGTCTTTTCTTGCCCCAGATGTCAGAAGACCCTAAAAAGACAAGTCCCAAAATACCTGCACCAAAAACATGTACAATATATACAACAATATATACAAAAATATAAGCATGTAAACTCACCTACACAACCACCCCTAAACACAGAGGGGAAGGAGTTGGACTGCAGCAATGGAATCCTCGAACATCTACATTTATGGTAGGTACAAAACTGTACTATGTTCTTCGTTTCCATTGCTGCAGTCCTGACTATTGGGTAGAATCCCAAAGCAGAGGTAAGGGAGGCTGGCAAATCATAAAGAAGTAGGAGCTGACAACATGCCTTGCAAAACAGCTGTGGCAAAACCAGCCCTAGACTTAGAGTAGATAGGAAGGTGATAATGCTTAGAGAAAGTATGCACTGAACTCCAAGTAGCTGCTTCCAAAATATCCTTAGTTGCCACCCCTTAGAAATGCTGTTGAAGTGGCAGTAGCCCTAGTGGAATGAGGCCTAATCCCAGCTGGAATCTCCTTGCCATGATGGGAATAACAAAATGCAATGCAAAAGCCAATCCACCTAGAAATAGTTTGTTTTGACACAGGCTTGCCCTGTGAACTCAAAGCAAAAGAAACAAACAACTGCTGAGACTGCCTAAAATCCTTAGTCCTGCTTAAATAGTAACGCAATTGCCTGTGTACATCTAAAGTGTGCAAAATCTTTTCCCTTTATTTTGAGGGTCTGCATAAAACGTAGGCAAATGAATAGTTTGGTTTAAAGCCACACTAGAAACCACCTTAGGCATAAAGGAAGGATTAGTACGTAATGATACCCTATCCTTATGGAAAATCACAAAGGGCTCTACTGCCATAAGGGCCTGCAACTCAGACACCCTTCTTGCAGAAGTAATAGCCAACAGAAAAGCAGTCTTCCATGACAAGTATTTCAATTCAGCAGTAGCTGCAGGCTCAAAAGGTTGTAGAGTAAGTTTTTCCAACACAAAATTGAGATCCCAAGCAGGAGTAGGAGCTCGGGGTCTTATATTCTTTGCCCCTCTAAGAAACTGCTTGAACAAAGGATGCGAAAACAAAGGTGGGTCACAATCATAGTGAGCTGAAATTGCTGCAGCATGAATCTTAATGGAAGAGAAGGACAAACCTTTGTCCAATAACTCAGTAAGATATTGAAGAGCCACACTCAAATTAGGCTCAGAAATCTCCAAATTCTTTGCTGTACTCCAAAATAAAAATCTCTTCCATTTTTCGCGTACACTCTCCTTGTACTAGGTCTTCTAGCTTCCATAATCACATTTAAAACTTGTTGAGGAAGTTGAGACCTGCTGTGTTTCAACACAGAATATGCCAGGCTGTTAGATGAAGAGAGTGAAGCTTGACATTGAGCAGATGACCGTCCTTCTGAGATAACAGATGAGGAATCAGAGGTAAAGGCCATGGAGGCTTCTTTACCAGACTCGTAGTAGTGGGTACCAGTGTTGCGAGGCCAATCTGGAGCTATCAAAATCATCCTTGGCCTGTCTTGTCTGACCTTTAATAGTACCTTTGGAAGAAGAGGCAGAGGTGGAAAGGCATAGACATGAAGGTTTTTCCAACTGAAAGACAGAGCATCCACTTTCCAAGCTGTGTGATGAAACCCCTTTGTGCAATACTTTGGCAGCTGGTGGTTTAGTGGAGAAGTGAACAGATCTATGTCTGGAGTTCCCCATGACACTGTCAGTTTCTGAAATACATGAAGATCCAGTTTCCACTCGTGGGGATCCATGATTTGTCTGCTTAACACATCTGCTAAGGAGTTCTGTGCTCCTAGCAGAAACCTTGCCTGAAGAGTTAGTTGCAAGCTTAGCAGTCTCCCATAAAATCATTGCTTGCCTGCATAGAGGATAAGAATGTGTTCCCCTTGCTTGTTGATGTACCACATGACAGTTGTGTTGTCTGTTAGAATCAACACCTGCCCTGGAAGAAGTAACTCCTTGAAAGCCATTAATGCAAACTGGACTGCTAACATCTCCTTCATGTTGATATGTAGATGCTGTAGTCTGGCAGGCCACTTGTCTTGTATCCACTTTCCATTTAGATGTGCTCCCCAAGCAATGTCCGAGGCATCTGTCGTTAAGATCTGACTTGCCTCTGGCCGGGTCACAGAGAGTCCCTTGTTTAGGTGACATTCCTGAGCCCACCACAAGAATTCTTTTTGAAGGCAAGGTATAATTTGAATGACAGTGTCCAAATCCTGGCAGTGCTGTGTCCATACATTTTTGAGATACCATTGTAGCTTCCTCATATGCAGTTTGGCATTGGGAAGCACCAGAATATAAGATGCCATGAACCCTAATGCTTGAAGGACTGTCCTTGCAGTCAGCACGGACTGATGAGATAGTTGATGGAAGTAAAGTGACAGACTCTTTTGTTTGTCCGGGGTTAAAAAGGCCATCTGGGCTGCTGTATTCAGTCTCACACCCAGAAAGCACATGTCTTGAGAGGGTACTAGACTGGACTTTATTTCGTTCACAGAATACCCTAGGCATCTTAGCACTGCTATAACATATTCCAGATGCTGTAGAAGGTCTTCCTTTTCTTGAGCCAGAATCAGGCAGTCGTCCAAGTAAGGATAGATTTGAATTCCTTGAAGCCTGAAGTAAGCTATCACTGGAGCCAGAACCTTTGTGAATACTCTGGCAGTAGATAAGCCAAAGGGCAATGCAGAGAACTGATAATGAGAATTTCCAGCTCGAAACCGCAGATACTTCCTGCAACTTAGCCTTATAGGCACATGAAGGTAAGCTTCCTTGAGATCTAAAGTTACCATCCAGTGATCTTTGCCCAGCAGAGGTAAAAGCTGTTGTAACGCCAACATCTTGAACTTGGGAATGTCCAAAACGTGTTGAGGAGAGATAAATCCAAAATTGGTCTCCACGTGTTCCCCTTCTTTGGTACAAGGAACAGGCGAGAATAAAATCCTAGGCCCCTTTCTGATACAGGGACTGGCTGAATGGCTATCTGAAGTAACTGAGAAACTTGCTTGTGAGCCTCTTTTCTTTGTGGAGGAGGAACGTCTGGCATGCCTTTGAAAGGGGCATTGTATGGAAATAAAATCTGTAACCGTGGTGAATGATATCCAACACCCATTTGTCTTGAGTAATTAAATCCCAATTTTCTTTGAAAAGAGACAGTCTTCCTCCCAAAGGAGCTGCCAGACGGGAATCTGCTGGCAGCTGAAAAGACAGGTCATTGGGTTTGTTTACGAAAGGACTGACCCCTGCCCTCACCAGAAGTCTGAGCAGGTGAACTCCCTGTTCTAGGCCTAAAAGAACCTTGAGCCCTGCCCCTACCACGTCTAGACCTACCCCTAGACTGGGAATCATAAGCAGGATATGTCCACCCCTTAGCAGGCCAATTTCTACTAAACTTTGGTGGCTGCACCTGCAAAAAATCTTTAACAGTTTGCATAGACTTAGCTTTGTCCTCCATTTTCTTTAAAACTGCTTCCACAGGCGATCCAAACAACACATCAGACTGTAAAGGAGCATCCAAAATCCTTGTCTTAACATGCTCAGCTAAATTCTGATCCTTCAACCAGGCATGCCTGCGAAGAACAGAACTGGTAGCAGCCACCCTCGAGGAGGCCTGTACAGCATCAAAACCACATTGCAAAGAATGCTTACCCACTTGTTCAGACACATGAACCAAATCCAGCAACTCTTTACACTCAATACCTTCCGCCAAAGCATCCACCTTAGATTTCAATTGTGAAAGGAGATAATTCTGATATTTTAGCATGTGAAACTGACAATTCAATGCTCTCATGGCTAGAGTGGAAGAAGTATACACTTTCTTTCCCCACCTATCCAAAGCCCTTGCCTCTTTATCAGTGGGAACAGGATTTTTAACCACAGAAGCCTTAACACCTTTAGGCCCTTGAGAAATAGTTTCTGGGTCCGCCCTAGGACTCTTAAACAAATATTTATGAGCTTCGGGCACCCTATAATACCTATCAGGCTTAACAGGAGCAGGAGGCAAAGAGTCAGGGTTCAGGAAGCCTCTGCAAAACATCTTCCACCACATTCAACACAGGAGGAATAGCTAAAGGCCTATGCTGGGGTAAAAACAAGAATTCCCTAAGCCTTTTCCTGAATCAGAGTAATCCTGGCCTTCCCATTTAAAGTGCTCCCTCATGGAATGCAGAGTCTCTGAAAATGAGAAATCCTCAGGCGGAGAAGCTGTAGGAGTGGAATCATCCACATCAGAATCAGAATAAGTAGGATACTCCTGCATATCTTCCACAGAAGATTCTGAAGCCTCTGAACACTGTTCAAAACTATCAAACTCCGGTTCCACCCTAGGCCTCTTATCAGGCGGGGGCATAGAACCTCTAATCATAGTAATCAAATCTTCTGCCATTTTAAGCATATGTTTCTTAGGTACAGAAACCCAAATGCTAGGAGAAGCCCCACTGAAGCTGAACTAGGCCTACCTCTCAAAGAAGTTTTGGCAACAGAAGGAGAGGCTCTAACTACCTTGGGAAGAGAGGGAAGAACAGTCACCTGAGAAGCCCCTCAGCCTGGCCTACCTCCTGAGAAGGCACATCCTGTAGTAGTAAAGTTTCTGCCTGGGACTCCATGGAAACTCCTGGCAAAACCTCTGGCTCCACTGAGTTTCTAAAGAACCGACGTCCGGGACTGCCGGTTCATCAACCCTAGGCTTCGCTGTTTTGTCCTTGCGCTTCTTGAGGAAGCGGCGCCGGAGCATCCGACGGCATTTTATAATTGCAACGCTTCCCAAACACTAACCTGGCACAGTCTAACCTCCTCTTAATAGTGCGTTTGTTAAACCTAGCACAAGGCGGCAACCAACAACGCGTGCTCAGGCCCTAAACAAGGTATACACAAGGTATGGTAATCCCTATGAGGTATCTGTTTCCCACAAGAAATACAGTTATTCACTTTTTCTGACATCCGTAAAATACTGAGGCAAGAAAAACCAAAATGTTCTACTTAGCCAACTCTGTTTGGTCTGAAACTCCGGTTTGAAATATTTCAGAACGCCAACCTGCACTCGCAAAACTGCTTCTGCATCGGACCATGCGGCAAAAGACTGAGGATATGACGGGTCATTATTAGTACCCTGAGCGTACTGACGCCAGTCTAATGCGCCTGACCGACGTCAGCCTTATACTCTGGTATTCGGGCCGACTGGACGCGGACTATACCCAATAGTCAGGACTGCAGCAATGGAAAACGAAGAACATCTTCTAACCTCGCTGGGTTACACCATAAACGAAAAGAAATCTCATCTAGTACCCTGCCAACAGATTGTATTCCTGGGAGCATCCTTGAACACAACTTCCCAGATGGCTTACCTAACGCCAGAGAAACACGTTTATTTAACAGCCTACTTCAAACTACTGGCCACAAAGACCCAGCTATCTGCAAGAAAAATTCTGCAAGCCCTGGGGTTCATGGCCTCTTGCATTCTACTAATTCCATATGCAAGACTGCAAATGAGAAAACTACAATGGTATCTAAAAAGCCTATGGTGTCAACATTCTCAGGACCTGGAATCAATGATTCCCATCATTGTTTGTATAAAGACAGAGTTCCTTTGGTGGGTAGAGGCCTGCCACCTCAACAAGGGGCTCCCTTTCAATCTACCCCCTGCCGCACAAACCCTGACTACAGACGCATCAGACTATGCATGGAGGGCTCACTTGGCAGGGCAGTGCATTCAGGGCAAATGGAACCAGAGTCAGATGCACCTGCATATCAACCAAAAAGAAATGTTAGCTGTGCAGAATTCCCTGACAGCCTTCAAGGACCACATCCTTCCAGGACAGTTATTGGTAAAAACAGACAACACCACAGTTATGTGGTACATAAATAAGCGGGGGGAACCCAATCGTACCCACTCTGCAGACTAGCCATGGCTCTGTGAAACACAGCCTTGAGCTACCAAGTGCACCTACAAGCTCAATTCCTGCCAGGCAAGCTAAATTCACTGGCAGATGACCTAAGCAGAAATCTCATGGACCCACACGAATGGAAACTGGAACCAAAAATATTCAGCCTCTTGAGGAACAAATGGGGGACTCCAGAGAGACCTGTTTGCCTCCCCCCAGAACTACCAATTGGACAAATTCTGCACAAGGACTCCCCACAGCCAAGCTTGGAAAGTGGATGCCCTGTCCTTTACCTGGGAAAGGCTCTTGGTTTATGCCTTTCCCCCTCTGCCTCTCCTCTCGAAGGTTCTGCTAAAGATCAAACAGGACAAACCAAGGACAATTCTTATTGCACCAGACTGGCCTCGCCAGCACTGGTAACCCCCTCTTGTGCAGCATGATACTGCTGGATCCATGGCACCTACCTCAGACACCTTTCCTGCTGTCCCAGCAGGCCTACCAGATTCTGCACCCTCAACTTCAAACACTGAACCTTGCAGCCTGGCTAATTCCTTGACCTCTCCAGTAGCATCCCTCAGTAAGCAGGTGCTAGAGGTCATTCTGGAAGCAAGGAAACCTAGTATTAGAAAATCCTATTGTGAAAAATGGAAAAGATACTGTTCCTGGAGCCAGACCCAGGGTATGGGCACTACGGTGCCCAGTTTACCTCGTATTCTTAAGTACTTAACAGAAATGCTTCATAAGGGCCTATCCTTCTCGTCAATTAAAATTCATGCCTCTGTTATTTGAGCACATTATAATACTGATGCACCTGTCTTCTCTCACACCCTGTTAAAGCAATTCTTCAGAGGGGCTAAATATTTAAGACCCCCCCAGGTGAGCCCCCTACTCCAGCCTGGGATCTTAACTTTGTATTGGAAAAGCTCACTCTCCCTCCATTTGAACCAGCTGCAACTGCAGAGTTGAAATTCCTTTCTTGGAAAACAGCCTTCCTTCTAGCCATCACTTCAGCAAGAAGAGTGTCTGAATTACAGGCCCTTATGGCGGTGGAGCCCTTCATTATCTTCCATGCTGACAGGGTTTCCCTCAGGACCAGTCCTTCCTTTATGCCCAAGGTGGTGTCTAGTGTGGCCCTAAATCAGTCCATTCATTTGCCTACCTTTTTTCCTAATCCACAAAACAAAGGAGAACGAATTCTGCACTCTTTGGACGTGCACAGACAACTTTGATTCTATTTAGACAGGACTAAGCCTCTCAGAAAATCTGAACAGCTGCTAGTTGGCTTTGCTGCAGGGGCAGAGGGGAAGGCCATTTTAAAGCAAACTATTTTCTAAATGGATAGCCCATTGCATTCATTTCTGCTATAAGCACCATGGAAAACCTACCCCACAGGGGATAAGATCACATTCCACCAGGGCTGCATCTGCCTCTACAGCCTTTCTCAGAGGGGCCCCTACCAGGGACATCCTAGAAGCTGCTACCTGGATCTCTGTTCATACCTTCACCAAGCATTACCACATGCCTATTTTTTCTAAATCTAGAGCTGGTTTTGCCACTGCAGTATTGCAGGGCTTAATAGCTGGTCCTAATGCTCTCTAACTTCCTCCTCCATTCCTTAGCTTTGGGAACTACCCAAATGTAATGACTGCAACAGTGAAACACGAAGAACATAGTAAAGTTGTGTACACTTACCATAAATGTAGATGTTCGAGTGTATTCACTATTGCAGTCCTGGTTATCCTCCCTCCAGCCCACTGACTTTTCTTGCCTCTACCTTTCCTTCTTGTTTGGTGTGTTTGAGCTTTCTGGTGTATTTGCTTTTTGTTGGAGGTGTAACATAACATATAATTGCTTCCCATTATGGGGGCACCTGACATCTGGGGCAAGAAAATGTGATGTAATGGCGTCGGCTGCATGTTTTATACCCCTGAAGACCTGATGTCATGGAAGAAGAGACAGCATCCGACGCAGGAATCCAAGACTCTGGTATTCTGGGCGGCTGAGGGCTACCTGCAGGCAGATAACCCAAATGTAATGACCGCAACAGTGAATACCCTCGAACACCTACATTTATGTAAGTGTACACAACTGTACTATCTTACCACCAAGTCAGTGGGCAGAGGCTCAAAAGCAAATCCATACCCTGCTCTCCTTGGAAGCAGTAGAACACGTTCCTGCAGAGCAGATAGGCCAAGGCTTCTACTCCTGACCTTTTCTGGTATCCATAAAAGAGGGCACCTGGCATCCCATCCTCAAGCTATCCATTCTAAACACCTTCCTGGTGATCCCAAAGTTCAAAATGCTCACCCTCCAGCAGCTGCTATCCATGCTGTCTAAGGATGCTTGGCTAGCTCCCTGGACCTGAAAGAGGCCTACCTCCACATTCCCATCAGGGAGTCCTGCAGAAAATGTCTTTGCTTCAGGGCAGGATCTCAACATTTTCAGTTCTCTACACTTCCCTTTGGCTTATCTACTGCTCTGAGTTTTCACAAAATGCCTATCTCCGGCCATTGATTTCTGTAGACAAAGAAATATTCAAATTTAGCCCTACTTAGATGACTGCCTTTTTCAGGCAGACAGCCAGGAAATAGTGCTCAGAGACCTTGTCTTTGTAAAGGACCTACTAACCTCTTTAGGGTACATAATCAACAAAAAGAAATCCAGATAGGTACCCACCAAAAGGATAATCTTCCTGGGAGCAAGTCTGGACACAGCATCCCAGATGGCATACCTAACACCAGAGAAACAAAGTTTCCTATCAGCTTACTTCTCTCAACTGGCCACCAGGCCCCAGCTTTTTGCAAGAGAAATCCTGAAAGCCCTGGGGTTCATGGCATCTTGCATACTCCTTATTCCATATCCCAGACTGCATATGAGGAAACTTCAGTGGTACCTAAAGTGCCTTTTTGGTGTCAACACACTCATGATCTGGAAACTCTTTTACCTATTATTCCTTGCCTGAGGGAGGAATTTTCTTTGGGGGGGCAACAGCCTGCTCTCACAACAAGGGATTGCCGTTCTCACCACATCCCGCCACCCAGACCCTCACCACAGACACTTCAGACTACACTTGGGGTGCACATCTGGGTGGCAGGTGCATACAGGGCCAGTGGAATCCCCAGCAGCTCCACCTGCACATCATTTAAAAAGAAATGATGGCTGTCCAGCAGGCCTTGATAGCTTTCAAACCCCTTCTCTCTACAGGGGTTCTCCTGATCAAAACAGACATCACCACAGTGATGTGGTACATCAACAAGCAGGGAGGGACTCACTCCTACCCACTGTGCAGGCTAGCTATGACCCTTTGGATGTTCTTCATGTTTCACTGTTGCAGTCATCACATTAGGATTATCCCTGCCAGGGTAGCCCTCAGTCAGCCTGAATAGCAGAGGCTTAGTATTTCTGTGTCAGTTGCTGTCACTCCAGGACTGACGTGAGGTTGTCAGTGGTATAAAAAACATGCAGCCGATGCCATTACTCCAGCTTTCTTGCCGAGGAGCTGGAAGCAAAAGCAGTTGGCATGAGTGTGCCGGTCGGCCGCTACCTGAGTTTTTCGTTTCCAAATTGAAGTTGAAGTCTTCTAAAGCTAAGTACCCTGTTGGGTATCCTTTTTTCTTGCTCTAGCCGATGTCAGAAAAAGTTAACAATTGTTTTGCCTGTGGAAAGCAAATACCACACCGAGACTTTCATTCCTACTGCGTCACTTGTTTGGGCCCAGACCATGACGTCCCCCGCTGTCACTTTTATGCTTTGTTCAAAGCCAGAACTATACATTGTTGGGCCCTTATTGTAGCTAAATATTTTCGCTGTCAGTCCTTGACGTCCGATATGGCTTCAGTAAGCCATCCAACAACCGATCTTCTGAAAAAACATAAGGGTAAAGATAGAGACGGACCGCTCAGGTCCAAAACTGCTAACGATGCTTCCGTTAAGCTAGTAGCTAGTTCTCCGGTCCTCAGTGAAGCGCTTTTGCAGCCCCTGATGCCTGGTTCTGTGGATTCGCAGGCCACTGCAGAGACCCTTTCGGAGTCCGGTATGCCATGAGACTCTTCTTTGACTAAGGATCCTGCGGATGTCTCTATATTGGATGGGTCCGGAGCCACTGAGCAGGCACCGGCTTCTGAGGATGTACTTCACACTACTAATACTCTACACAGACCGACTGCTTGTTTCTAGTCTACACTTCTTTTGAAAACTACCAAGTTTCTAAGGTCCAGGGTACGAACCACACCCAAAAAACCGACAACCCAAGCTCAGGCCCCTGCTTCCTTGCCTCAGTCTCAAATGCTTAAAATGGAGGAAGACCTTATGCATATCAGGGGAAGCCGGGCTACCCCTTCCAAAAGAAAGAGAGACTTATCCCCACTAGTTTTATCTGAACAGGAGTCCGATGACTCTGATGAATCTGATTATGAAGATATGCAACCCCTCTCTGTTTGAGGATTCTGATGCAGAAGAATCCATCCCTTCAGCCTCCCCACCCGAGGACTTTTCCTTTGGGGAAACCCTCCATACTTTAAGGGAGCATTTCCAACGGGAATGTCAGGACTATCCTCAGTCAAAAAGAGACTCCGGTAATTCTTAGATCTTCCACAGCACAGACCTGTGGCCATTCCTCCTGTCCTAGATGTTGTGGATGATGTTTTTATGGAATCCAGTTTGACCCCTGACACCCTCCCTCCTGCTCCCAGGAAACCTGACAAGTAAATAGAGTCCCTGACTCTTTCAAATTTCTTTTCAAAAATCCTACTGCTGACCCTAAGGTCATCTCTCAAGGACCTAAAGGAATCAAAGCAACTTCAGCTAAGAATACCACCCCCTCAGATAGGGATTCCCGAGCATTAGACAGATGGGGTAAAAAAGTATACACCTTTGCTACTCCTGCTATTAGAGCATTAAATTGTCAGATGTTCTTCGTGTTTCACTGTTGCAGTCATTACATTTGGGTAATCTGCTGGCAGGTTGCCCTCATTCGGCCTGATTAACAAAGTCTAGGGTCCTGCGTCGGTTGCTGTCTCTTCTTCCATGACGTCAGGTCATCAGGGGTCTAAAACATACAGCTGATGCCATTACATCAGTCTTTCTTGCCATGCTGTTCCCGAAGCAGAAGCAGTTCGCAAGTGCCGGTCGGCCAACTCCTGAAATTTTCGTTTTCTAGTTTCAGGACCGAAGTCTTCCAACTAAAAGCTAAGTACCCCATTGGGGAAACTTTTTCTTGCTCCTTACCGATGTCAGTAAAAGTTAATAATTGCATTACTTGTGGGAAGCAAATACCTCATAAGGATTTTCGTTTGTACTGTATTCCTTGCCTAGGCCCTGACCACAACATGCCTTGCTGTCGGTTTTGTGCTAAATTTAATCAATGCACGATTAAACTTCGGTATATTTTTGCTTCTAAATGTTTTGGCTCAAGATTTAACTATCCAGAAATGTCATCGATTAGCAACCCGACTACTGGAATACCGAAAAAATGCAACGAAAAAGACAGAGACAGACCGTCGAGGTCCAAAACCGATGACGCTTCTCCTAAGCCAGTTGCCGGTTCGCCGGTACTCAGTGAGGTGCTTTTGCAGCCCCTGATACCTGCTACTTCTGATTCACAGGCCTCTACTGAGACCCATTCGGAGTCCGGTATGCCATGAGATGCTTCAATTATGGAATCCGAGGATGTTTCTACCTTAGATGGGTCCAGAGCCACTGTGCAGGCACTGGCTTCTGAGGGTGTTTTCAGGCCTATAGATTTGTGTATTAGACTGATGCCGTCTTCAAAACTAAGGCCAAAATCTAAATCCGTGTCTAAAAACCGAAGCCTGGGTCACATGTGCAGGCCCCTATGCCTAAAAAACAAATGATCAAAATGGGTGAAGATTTAATTATTCTGATCAGGGGTAGCCAACCCCCTCCTCCTAAGAGGCCTAGGCAAGACATTGATTATGAATCTTCTGAACAGGATTCTATTTCTTCTGACTCTTCTAATGAACAAGATTTGTCTGTTCCTACTTATGAGGACTCTGATGCACAGGATTCCATTCCTTCTGCCTCTCCCCCTGAGGATTTTTCTTTTGGGGAAACTTTACATGCCTTAAGGGAACATTTCCACTGGGAAAGTCAGGATTTCTCTGAATCTAAAAAGAGACTTAGGCATTTTCTTCTTCTTCCTCAGCATAGGCTTTGGCTGTACCTCCTGTTCTAGACATTGTTGATGTTTTTTCAGAATCTAGTATGACTCCTGATTCTCTGCCTCCGGCTTCTTGTAAGCCAGACAGATACTCCAAGGTTCCTGACTCCCATAAATTCCTTTTCAAAAACCCTGTTGCTGACCCTGAAACCATTTCTCAGGGTCCCAAGGGCATTAAGGCCTCTCCTGCCAAAAATCCTACTCCTCCTGATAGAGATTCCGGGGCGCTGGATAGATGGGGTAAGAAGGTTTACAAGTCTGCAACCTTGGCAATCAGGGCTTTAAACTGTCAATTTCATATGCTTAAATATCAACAGCATATCATGGGACTACTTAAACAGAAAATGATGTTAATCTCTGACTGTGTGGAAAATAAAGAATTGCAGGATTTATTGCATTCAGCTGAACAAGTTTGAAAACATACTTTGCAATGTGGTTTTGATTCCTTGGAGGCCTCTTGCAGGGCTGCTGTAACTGGATCTGTACTAAGAAGGCATGCTTGGCTCAAAGAGCACACTCTGCCTGACCATGTTAAAGCAAAATTATTGGATGCTCACTTACAGCAGGACCGTCTCTTTGGTATTAAGGCTGAAGAAGTGTTAAAAAAGATGGAAGATAAAGCTAAATATATATGCAAACTGTGAAAGATTTCTTACAAGTGCAACCTCCAAGATTTAGTAGGCACTGGCCTACTAAGAACTGGTCCTTTCCAGTCCCCTCGAGAGCCGCTCAAGTCAAATCAAGACATTCCAAAAGCTCTAGGTTTCAGTCACAAGGAACTTGGGGTGCCTCCACCTCCAAATCTAGAAACAACAAGGCACCTCCCTATGGTAAACAGTCTCAGTGACTTCCCTCTTCAATCAGCAAGCACTTACCTCTTAGCCACCCCTTTGGGTGGAAAACTAGCACTTCATACAGGAAACTGGCAACTTATTACCGAGGACAAATGGGTTTTAAATGTAGTATCCCAGGGATACAGATTTCACTTCTACATGTTGCCAATCCCGAGCAGATGGCCAGATCTGCCCCCAAATCAGTGGGCAGAGGCCCAGAAACAAGTTCTGCCCCTCATGAACATTGAGGCTATTCAACCAGTACCAGAAGAGGAAAACGGACAAGGTTTCTATTCCAGACTTTTCCTGGTACCCAGAAAAGACAAATCATGGAGTCCAATTCTCGACTTATCCACTCCCAATCAGGGAATCTTGCAGAAGATACCTCCGCTTCAAAGCAGACTACTTGCATTACCAGTTCTCTGCACTGCCCTTTGGCTTATCTACCGCGCCCAGGGTCTTCACAAAGTGCCTGGCACCAGTAATTGCATTTTGCAGGCAAAGAAATATTCAAATATATCCATACCTGGACGATTGTCTAATTCAGGCAGGAAACAAGGAAATTCTTCTAAAGCATCTGGCGTTTGTAAAAACGTTTCTAATTTGTCTAGGGTACACCATAAACGAAAATAAATCACAGCTGGTACCCTCTCAAATAATTGCATTCCTGGGTGCAAGCTTGAATACAACTGCCCAGATGGCTTACCTTACGCCAGAAAAGCAAATTCAATTGATGACTTACTTCAAACAGGTGGCCACAAAAACCCTGCTATCTGCAAGACAAATTACTACTATTCTTTCAGGTCCCCCTTATTTTATTTTTTTGGAGGAACGGACTAAACTTAAAAGAAAAGACTGCATTTGCTTCATTAGCATTATCATTTACAGCATTTTCCGCTTTGCTCATATTTACAATTATAACTTGTTGAGTTATTGCAACTCTTTGTAACCTGCAGCATGTAAAACAATTTAAGCTGTCGTTATTATGACTCCCAAAATTATCAACACAAGATGTATTAACCAAATTAGCAATTTTGTCCCAGATGATTTTGTGAATATGTCCCACCAATTATGGGCAGTGTCATCTTCTGTTTTTGTCTTTTACTATTAACACTGGGTTATTTGAAACCGTACATACAAACTGTGGTGCCACTTTAACAAACATTTTCAAATTTGAAGGCAATATTGTCCATTTACGCAATATTTTGTTCAATTTACAAATTTAAATACATTAGTACTAAATTGTAATCTATCAAAGATACTTGTAATGACTTACTTCCATTGTGCTTGTAAATGTACAATCTGTGAGATATCTTGTTCTACTAGTTTTTGTACCAAGCTCTTAAATCTGCATTTGGTATCTTTAAAACTTGGAAATGTAATTTGGTATTGTTGTCCTATCATAGTACAAGTGGATGGCATTTTTACCATTTTATTTGTATGAAGTACTGGCCTATTACCCAACATGGTAAGTATTTTAACCCCTGGTTACTGTGCTGTTTATGTAGATAGAGTATTGGTAGAAATAATACCCTATTTCCCCTGTTTATTCTTATTTTTGTGTTATTGTCTACACACTGTGACATTTTTGCATGATGTCTTTTCTTCTCAGAACTGTTATATTTTGGAGGTAATGTAGAACATCTAATAACAGAGATGGAGCTTTTTACTGAAATGTTTCAGTCTTTGATTTTTTCTCTACTTGTATGTATGCCTGACCTTGTTCAGCTAACCATGCTGTTATATTTGTTAAATGTTATCCTCTCCAATGTACATGCTGTATGCTTTTTACAACTGAAATTGTCTTGTGTTCTATTTTGTGTAGAATTTTTCTAAGTTTTATTCGTGAAATATTGTAATTCCCTCTGTTTTAGTGTTCAGAATGATGCAAGTGAAATGCAGATGTCTGTGTTGAATGCTGCATGCCTTGTCTCGCAACTGCATTTTTATCTATAGTCCTTGAAGCATGTACCAAACACTTAACATTCAGCTTGTCTCAAGCTGTACCAGAATATATCTATGCTAGCAAACAGAAATACATGTATTTAACTAACTGTATTATTTTTGCATATGTTACAGCAACAGATGTATATATGCATCTAACTAGCAAATAGATGTGCACATGCATTTATACATTTTAAACATATCTGTCACTGTATACATTCCCTCTGTTTTATTTTAAATATAAAACTGTCTACATTAGTATGTACTTTTTAGTCGAGTTATATTACTATTAACTGGAAACACATTGGGAAACAAAACCTATAGTTTTCTTTTGATACAGCAAGTTAACACAGTCATGACAACCATTACTGTTAGAACTGGATGAATCTGAATATGACTGTATACAGTGATGTCCTATACAGTAATCTAGTGACAATGCTTGAGTGTTTTATTGCAAGGGCATTGCAGTATTGTTTTTTGAAAAAAAAAATAACATATCACAAATGTCAAGCTTTGACTTGTTACTCTTTTACATAGATAAACCATTTACTATATACTGATACACTTGCTTGTACAGATTGTTTTTGCATTTGTATATACATGGCTGTAATGTACACTCAGTCCAGTTTTTAAACCTAGCATTAAACTGAGCCTGCAAATTACATTACTTGAAAAATTAAAATGTATTTTTGGTATTACTACTTTGGATCTTTATTTGCATCTCTTGCAGTACTGTGCAAAAAACTGCAGAGTAAAACTGAAAGCATGCCCTTCCCCCTGTAGTATACATAATTTTATTGCAATATTGTTTATTTGCTTTATGCTGTGAGAATTAAATGTATGCTTGCCTTTTGGCTGTTACCCAGACTGTGACACTTTGGTCTTATACATTTGCTTTTTTGATTTGATCATTTTCAAAAACAAAAAATATCTTTATAAAGCTTTTGCTGTTGCCTGTACTGTCAAAGTTGTAGGAATTGCTTTTACTCATTTTGAAAAGACTGTTACTGTTACTAGTAGCTATTTGTACCCTCCCTTTTTGTAAAGGTACCTGCATAATTTATTTTACCTGCATACCATAGACCATGTAATGACTGTACTTGGTGTAGTATTTACTTGCAAACTTTTGTGTTTTTTGCTTAATGCTGTACGTGAATACTTAACAATAATGTTTTTGAAAAACGTAAGCTGTTTGGCCTGGTGTCTTGTTTCCTGACCTTATAAATTTCAGTACCAGTAATCCCACAAGAGGGGAAAACATACTGGACCTGATCATCACCAACATGGGGACTCTATGCTCCAGACCAGAAGTGTATCCCTCACTGGTAAGATCAGAACATAAACTAATCTCACTGGATATTCACATCCCGACTCCACCCCCTGCCCTGAAACCCACAGTGAAAAACTTCTCTAAAGCAAATTTCACACTCCTCAAAACCGAGGTGGAATCCTTCAGAGCCCCCAGGCCTGTGGAAAATATGGCCCAGACCGCAGAATCCCGAACACCTTCAGGAATGCATGGATCATGCAATCTCAAATAAAACCGAGACCCAATCCTCCAAAGGCAGACGTCCTGTCTGGTGGACCTCAGCCATAAACAAACTATACAATAGAAGGAGAAACTACTACATGACAGAGCAAAATCCCAAAAAGGGAAGGCATCTCTGATCAGTATTAGCAAAAAACTACAGGCACTCATAAAATCGTCTAAGGCCAGCTTTGAGAGAAAAATTGCACAGGACACTAAGGATAATCACAAGGCTTTCTTTAGTTATGTTATGAACCTGGGTGGGAATTCCCAGATATGCTCAGAATTAGTCCAAAATGACAAAAAATACATCAAACCCACAGATATTGCCAACATCCTAGCTGACAGGTTCAGAGCAAATATCTATCCCAGCAGAGTGCTGCCCCCCTGACATCTCAGATGCTCATGTAAGAGCTGCCCTCTCCAAATCAAAAAACACAGCATCAGTGGGACCAGACGGTGTCCTGGGCTGCGTCCTACATGAACTCCAAGAAGAGCTAAACCCAAACACGAAACTACTGTTCAATCTCAGCCTTACTACAGGATATGTACCCAAAGAGTGGCGTACAGCAACAGTGGTCCCTCTCCACAAAAGTGGTGCCTCAACAGATCCTGGAAAGCTTGGTCTGCAAAGCTATGGAAAGGATCATCATGGACCTCATAAATAAAGATATTGGGGACCTACAGACACTGGATCCTACCCAGTTTGGCTTTGTTAAGGGCAGATCCTGCCTCTTAAACCTGGTTGATTTCTTTGAAACAGTCACCAAGGCCACTGACGAGGGGAAGGTGGTCCACACAGCCTACCTGGACCTCACAAAAGCCTTCGATACAATACCCCACTTGGGCATTATAGATAAGCTCACCAGCTTAAATATAAACCCCTATGTCACTAGATGGGTTGCAAACTGGCTCAAGGACAGAACCCACATGGTTAGAATTGCTGTTTGTTAGACTCCAAACCAGTTACAAGTGGCGTCCCACAAGGCTTAGTCCTGGGACCTCTCTTGTTTGGTATATATTTCTCAGAGGTACAGGCCAACATGGAAGGACTGTGGCTGACCAAGTTCGCAGATGACTGCAAACTGAGCGCCATAATCGACTCTCCAGCCAACACAAGCATTCGACACAAGCATCCTCCAAAAGGGCCTCATAGAAACAGACAACTGGTGCCAGAGCCATGGCCTCAAGCTAAATGCCAAAAAGTGTATAGTCGTCCCCTTTGGCAAAAACAAAGTGCCCACAAATTACCACATAGGTGGTAATCCATTAAGTACAGAAGAAGTAATTAGGGACCTGGGGACACAAGTTGATAGCAATCTCTCATTTGACAACCACGTGGCCAAAGTGGTTGGAAAAACATTTTATGTAGCCCACCTAATCATGAAAGGATTCACATCTAGATCAGGGGAGGTCATCGTGCCTCTTAAATCATCCCTCATCAGGCCCATAATTGAGTACAATGCTCCTTTTGGAATGTACCTTACCAGACACCTGCAGCAACTGGAAAGACCCCAAAAGTACCTCACCAAGAGGATCAAAGGGCTCAAACAGATGCCATATGCTGCCCGGTTAAAGAAACTCCAGCTCTACTCAGTGGCGTACTGCCTGCTCAGAGGCGATCTGTACCTGATGTATAAAGCCATGTCCAACCCGGAATTAATGGACATGCTGTACCTCAGAAAATCCAAATCCCATCGAGCTACGCGCTCGAGAGACTTGAACCTCAGCACTGAAATAAATAGGACATGCTGGAGGGACAGATTCATAACCCAGAGGCTCCCTTCACTCTGGAATAAAATCCCAGTCCAGGTTAGGCAGAGTCCCTCATTGACTGTCGAGTGGATGGGAGATCGTAGGTTTACCCCGGGTATCACTTCTGTGTCACTGTTAGACAGAGGCACAGTATACTAACCTCGAAAAAGGGCATAGCAAAATTAATTTAAAATGGGTGGCAAAACCCAAACACACTCTGGCTAGGCTTATAACTGCCCTAGGGCAGATAGCCTAGTATGAACCTATGAACCTTTTATGTTATGAAACATTCTTTGTAACTACCCATTCCAGCCTGGAAAGATTTGAGCTCACATACTTTTTTTTCTTTCAGTGCATTCCAGAAGTTTAACCCATAACTCCATCACTTCCCAGACTCTGGAATAGACTGCCCATACATGTCAAGCAGAGCACCTCTTTGGCCCTCTTCAAAAGGAACCTTGATGATTGGGTGGGAGAAAGGAAATTCACCCCGGGAATGTCGCCCTGCTAGACAGGGGTCCAGGGAAGTAAATAGTGTGGGAAGAAATAGCCAGGGAATTATGGCTAGGCTTGTATAGGCCCTATGGCCGATAGCCTAGTACCAACCTATGAACTTACTCGTACCTTCAGTCATTCTTAATATACTTGCAACTTGATATTAGAATGCAGCTGTAATAAACATTAACTTGCTTAACTGTGCATAATATTGCTTTTGAGTACTGTTTTTGCTGGAGTCTGTGCTATTTTTTATGCTATCATATGTTTACAAAATATTGTAAGAAATAAGAGATTTTGACTTAACTAACACATGCTTAAAATAAATATATATATATATATATATATATATATATATATATATATATACATACATGATTTACATTTGCTGTTGTGTGCCTTTTGCTGCACTTTAGGTGAAAAGAAAATACATGCATGTCAGTCTTGTGACATCATGTCTTTACTGCATTTAACTACTCTCATTTGATTTTTATACCCTAGAACTGTTTTATTTGAAATGGTTTGAAAAATCACCATTTAAGTGCCTTGCTTTAACTGAATGAAAGTTTCTGCTGTGTATACTTAACCATTTTCTAAATGTAGAATACGTCCTAAATTATTTCCTATCAATGTAGTTAACAGCTGTTGCTTTAACTCTTTACTAACCAGATTATATTTGTTAGTATTCTGTTCTGCTGACTTTTTGCACTTTTGAAAAAGTGTGTGCATATGTTGTCTGAACTTTTTGAACTCACTCTGGCTGTGTCTTAGAAGTTTATTAAATATTTTTGTCAGTTTACTATGAGCATCATCTCTGTTTTTGTCCGTTTTGTAATGTGCAGTGGTTTTATGCCACTTTTGTCTAGCAAGATGTACAAAAGATTTTCTAAATAACTGACTTGACTGATATTGTAACTATGAAATTAACATTTTACATGTGGTAACAGGACATAATGCATTTGGTTGTTTACTATTACTTTTATGAGATTGCACACTAAGCAGTTTCATATGACTTGCACAATAAATGTTTATTGTCATACAAATTATGTTGCTGTTTAAGATACCAGTCAAAAGTGCAGTGACATGAACTTTACATAGTAAAGTACTACATGTGCTACAGTTGTGTTTATACTAATCTTTAAATTGTGACCATACAAGTGCTGGACTGTTATTACTGCCTACCTGAAAGGTGGTGTTACAATTTACAGTTCTTATGGCATCCATGCTGTAGAATGAGAAACAAGAAGAGAATTACCAGATGTTCATCGTGTTACCCTGCTGCAGTCATCAGGCTTGGGTTATCCCGTCGTCAGGCGGTCTGAATTCCAATGTCTTGGTCCGGCGTCGGTTGCTGTCACTTCTTCCCTGACGTCAGTGCGCCAGGGGTATATAAGAGGCATCCGACACCATTTTCTCCAGTCTTTCTTGCCGTGCGGTGCCCGACGCAGAAGCAGTTTGCAAGTGCCAGTCGGCCGACACCTGAGATTTTCGAATCAAATTTCAGTCCGAAGTCTTCAAAGCTAAGTACCCCGTTGGAGAACCTTTTCTTGCCTCAGCCAGATGTCAGAAAAAGTTAACAATTGCATTTCTTGTGGGAAGCAAATACCTCATAAGGACTTTCATTCTTATTGTATACCTTGCCTAGGCCCAGACCGCGACGTCACTGGTTATCGGTTTTGTGCTAGGTTCAATAAGCGAACTATAAAGCAATGCTTTGATTTCGCACGACACTACTTCGGTAGGAAATTTAATTACTCTATGCCGTCGGAGCAACCGACTACCGGCGTGCATAAAAAACGCAAAGATAAAGACAGGCAGCCTAGATCCAAGCCAGACTCCGAGACCTCAGCTGGGTTGGTCGCCAGTTCTCTGGTTTACAGTGAGGCGCCTACGCAGCCCCTGGCGACTGCAGAATTGGAACCCCAGACCGCTTCGGATTCTCAAGCAGAGAGTTCTAGGCTGACGCAGCCATTTTCTTCAGGCCCTACCGACAACATTGCAGAAGGAGAAGCCGGTGCTGTGGAAACCCCTTCGGTTACAGAAGGTGGCTTCAGACCGACTACTGTCACCATAAAATCTTATGCTAAGCTTAAGTCTCCTCTAAAACCAAAAAAGACTGCACATCAGTCTCCAGTTCAAGGCCCCATGCCTAAGAAACAGATGCTTAAAATGGCTGAAGATTTGACTTCTTTAATCAGGGGTTCCAAACCCCCCCCCCCCAAGACAAAAGGCCTAGACAAGAGGAGGATTATGCCTCCTCTGATCAAGTGTCTATTTCCTCAGGCTCCTCTGAGGAACAGGATTACTTCTTTCCCCCTTATGAAGATTCTTATGCTGAAGATTCCATTCCCTCAGCTTCTCCCCCTGAAGACTATTCCTTTGGGGAAACCTTACATGCCATGAGAGAACATTTCCACTGGGAAGGTCAGGACTGCGACTCAAAGAAAAGGCTCCGAGAGTTTATTTTACTCTCCCAGCACAGACCACTTGCTATCCCTCCAGTTTTAGGCATTGTGGATGATGTTTACTTAGAATCTAGTCTAAATCCAGATTCTCTGCCTCCTGCTCCAGCCAAACCAGACAGATATTATAGAGTGCCTGACTCACACAAATTCCTTTACAAAAGCCCTGTTGCTGACCCAGAGATGCTCTCCCAAGGTCCCAAAGGGGCTAAGGCTTCTATGGCTAAAAATCCTGTACCCTCTGAAAGGGACTCCAGAGCACTAGATAGGTGGGGGAAGAAGGTTTACACCTCAGATACTCTAGCTATGAGAGCACTAAATTGTCAATTTCACATGCTGAAATACCAGCAATTCCTAATGTCTCAAATAAAACAAAAGATGAGCACGCACCCTCAACAGTCTGAATTCAAGGAAATGCAGGATCTGTTGCATGCAGCTGAACAGGTGGGCAAACATACTTTACAATGTGTATCTGATTCCTTGGATGCTTCCAGTAGAGCAGCTGTTACTGGGTCTGTTATACGTAGGCATGCTTGGTTAAAGGAACAAACTGTGCCTGATCATGTTAAAGCAAAGTTACTAGACGCACCCTTACAGCAGGATGTCTTATTTGGGGTTAAAGCAGAAGAGGTTTTAAAGAAAATGGAGGATAAGGCAAAATCTATGCAGACGGTCAAAGATTTCTTACATGTACAACCCCCACGCTTCAGCAGAAATTGGCCAACAAGAAATTAGTCCTTTCCAGCATCTGACAGACCACAGAGGGGTAAATACAGACGCCCAAGGGGCAGAGGTCAAACACAAATCCCTTAGAAACCTTGCCAATGGGGCACTGCAACACAGAAGGGAGGAGAAGACAGGTCCCAAACTACTAGAAGACAAACACAATGACTTAAACCTCAAACTGCCAAGCAAAGCTCTCTTGGCAGCTCACTTGGGAGGAAAATTAGCACTTTTTGCAGACAACTGGCGCATCATCACAAAGGACAAATGGGTCCTAGACATTATCTCACAAGGATACAGATTGTATTTCCACACTTTGCCAAGGATAAAAGGAATGCCAAACCTGCCACAAAATCAATGGGCAGAGGCACATAAACAAATTACAGCTCTCATGGACATGAGCCATTCAACTGGTACCTACACAGGAGCAAGGCCAAGGATTTTACTCAAGGCTCTTTCTAGTCACCAGAAAGGACAATGCTTGGAGACCCATTCTGGACCTTTCAATTCTAAACACCTTCTTGCAAGTACCCAAATTCAAGATGCTAACACTACAACAGCTTCTTCCCATGTTGGACAAGAAAGCTTGGCTAGTAACGTTGGACCTCAAGGAGGCATACCTGCATGTCCCTATCAGACAAAATTGCAGAAGATACCTCCATTTCATTGCAGGTTCAACCCATTATAAATTCTCTGCACTGCCCTTTGGCTTATCTATTGCACCCAGGGTCTTCACAAAATGCCTGGCACCAGTAATTGCATACTGCAGACAAAGAGGAATTCAAATATACCCATACCTGGACGACTGCCTCATCCAAGCAGAAAGCAAGGACATTCTCTTACAACATCTGGCTTTTGTAAAACACCTTCTAAGTTGCCTAGGGTACACAGTAAACGAAAAGAAATCAAAACTAGTGCCCTCACAAAACATGACAATGTTCATCATGCATACAGCTGCAGTAATCACAGATGGGTTCTCTGCCGTCAGGTGGGTCCTCGGTCAGCCGAATTCCAAACTCTAGGTCCGGCGTCGGTTGTTGTCGCTCTCTTTCCTGATGTCAGTGAGGCAGGGGTATATAAGACACAGCCGACGCCATTTTCTTCAGTCTTTTTTGCCACGCGGTGCCCAAAGCAGAAGCAGTTCGCAAGTGCCAGTCGGCCAGCTCCTGAATTTACGAAAAATTGGAAACCGAAGTCTTCATTAAAGCTAAGTACCCCGTTGGGGAAACTTTTCTTGCCTCAGACCGATGTCAGAAAAAGTTAACAATTGTATTTCTTGTGGGAAGCAAATACCGCATAAGGATTTCCATTCCCTCTGCATACCTTGTTTAGGCCCAGACCACGACGTCTCGGACTGTTGCTTTTGCGCTACTTTCAATAAACGCACTATTAAGCGTTGGGCAGAGTTCGCCCAACACTGTTTTGGTACAGCCTTTGATTATAAAATGTCGTCTCCGACTACCGTTTTGTCCAAAAAACGCAAGGACAAGGACCGCCACGTGAGGTCCGCGGTCCCCACCGACACCACAACCGACTACACGTGGTCCGGTTCTCAGCGAGACGCCTATGCAGTCCCTGACTACCGGCGACACTTCTTTGGCGGTGTCTTCTGTAACCGAGACCGCAGGTACCTCGGCCCATACCCAGACTACAACCACCGAAGCCACTGTGAGTGTTGATCCACGTAATATGGACAGGTCCACTTCCACCCATGGTGTCTTTAGACCCTCATCTTCCTTTTCCATTAAGGCCTTTATTAAGTCCAAATCAGCCAGGCATTCCAAGAGGCCTGCTGCACAGGGCCCATCCCCAGGCCCCATGCCTAAAAAACAGATGCTTAAAATGGCTGAGGATTTAATTACTCTTATCAGGGGTTCCCAACCCCCTCCAGACAAGAGACCCAGAGTTGAGGAAGATTCTCCCTATTCTGATCAGGGCTCCATTTTTTCAGAACATTCTGATGTAGAGGAACACTCTTACTCCCCTTTTGAAGATTCTGATGCAGAGCAGTCCATTCCTTCTGTATCTCCTCCTGAGGATTTTTCTTTTGGGGAAACCTTGCACACCTTGAGGGAACACTTCCATTGGGAAGGCCAAGATATTTCTGATTCCAAGAAAAGACTTAGGGAATTTCTTTTGTTACCTCAACACAGACCTCTGGCGATACCTCCTGTCTTGGACATACTTGATGATGTTTATTCGGAGGCTTGCCTTAATCCGGATTCCCTGCCTCCTGCCCCAGTCAAGCCTGATGGGTACTACAGAGTCCCTAACTCTCACCAGTTTCTTTACAAAAGCCATAATGCTGACCCTGAAACCATTTCTCAAGGCCCCAAGGGAATGAAGGCCTCTACTGCTAAGAATCCACTACCTTCCGAAAGAGAGTCAAGATCCTTAGAAAGGTGGGGAAAAAAGGTATATACCTCGGCCACCCTAGCCATGAGGGCCTTAAATTGTCAGTTTCATATGCTTAAATATCAGCAGTTTCTGTTATCACAATTAAGAAATAAAATGTCTCAACTTGAACAACCAGATTTGAAGGAGTTGCAGGATATGTTGCATAGTGCAGAACAAGTGGGTAAACACACCTTACAATGTGGCTATGATGCCCTAGAGGCCTCAAGTAGAGCTGCTGTTACAGGATCAGTCATTCGTAGACATGCATGGCTTAGGGAACAAATCTTGCCTGATCATGTGAAAGCTAAACTACTTAGATGCTCCTTTACAAAATGTGCTATTTGGTACTAATGCTGAGGAGATACTGCGGAAAATGGAAGAAAAAGCCAAATCTATGCAAACTGTCAAAGCCTTTCTACAGGTTCAACCACCACGTTTTAGCAGAAATTGGCCTTCTAAAAACTGGTCCTTTCCAGCCACTGACAAGCCCCAAAGAGGTAGATACAGGCACACAAGGGGCAGAGGGCAATCACAAGGATCATACAGAGGCAGGCAGTGGCAAACTCCAGCACCAAGAGGTGGCGAAGACAGTGCACAACAATACAGAAAACAAACCCAATGACTTCCTCCTTTCCATGCCAAGCAAGTCTCAGCTGGCAGCACCCTTGGGAGGAAAGCTGGCATTATTTACAAGAAATTGGCATATTGTCACAACAGACAAATGGATCCTGGATGTTATAAACTGAGGCTACAGATTTCATTTTCACCCTCTTCCAAAAATGAGAGGCATGCCAAACCTGCCACACAATCAAAGGGCAGAGGCACAACTACAAATTTCAAAGCTCATAGCCATGAAAGCTATTCAAGAGGTACCTACTCACGAACAAGGTCAAGGTTTTTATTCCAGGCTATTTCTGGTACCAAGGAAAGGAACCGACTGGAGACCCATTTTGGACTTATCCATCCTAAACACATTCTTACTCGTACCAAAATTCAAGATGCTCACATTACAGCAGCTTCTTCCCATGCTGGGCAAGGAGTTTTGGCTGGTAATATTGGACCTCAAGGAGGCATACCTGCATGTCCCAATTAGACAAAGTTGCAGAAGATACCTCAGATTTCTTGCAGGTTCAATCCACTATCAATTCTCTGCATTGCCCTTTGGCTTATCTACTGCGCCCAGAGTATTCACAAAATGCCTGGCATCAGTAATTGCCTACTGCAGACTTCAAGGGATACAAATTTACCCTTATTTGGACGATTGCCTGATCCAAGCGGACAGCAAGCACATACTTCTGGAACATCTGGCTAATGCAACACAGTTACTGAATTCTCTGGGATACACAATCAACAAAGAGAAATCCAGGCTAACACCATCTCAGAAAATAACTTTCTTGGGTGCCAACTTGGACACAAACACCCAGATAGCCTATCTTACGCCAGAAAAACAGGGGCAACTAACTCAGTACTTCAAAATACTAGCAAATTGTACCAGGCTTACGGCAAGGAAAATCCTGCAGGCCCTGGGCTTCATGGCATCTTGCATTCTTTTAATCCCATGTGCAAAGTTGCATATGAGGAAACTTCAATAGTACCTAAAAAACCTATGGTCTCAACACAGCCACAGTTTGGAAACAATAATACCAATAATTCCATGTTTGCAAAAGGAATTTCTGTGGTGGGCCCAAGCATGTCAAACAAACACAGGTCTCCCATTTTGCAAGCCTCAAGCAAATCAAGCCATCACAGCAGACGCCTCAGATTACGCCTGGGGGGCGCACATGACAGACAGGTGCATTCAGGGCAAATGGTCCCAAAAGGAAAAGCACCTTCACATCAATCAAAAAGAAATGCTAGCAGTGATAAATGCAATTACAGCTTTCAAGGACCTCCTGCATCCAGGACAATTATTGATAAGAACAGACAACACCACAGTAATGTGGTACATAAACAAACAAGGAGGAACACATTCATACCCCCTGTGCAGACTAGCCATGACACTTTGGAACTTGGCTCTGGAATGGCAAATTGAACTTCAAGCACAGTACTTGCCAGGTTTGGAAAACACGCTGGCAGACAATCTAAGCAGAAATATGACAGATCCACATGAATGGAAGTTGCATCCTCAAGTGTTTACAATGATAATCCAAGCGTGAGGGAGGCCAGACATAGATCTCTTCGCCTCCCACAGGAATCATCAATTGGAAAAGTTTTGTTCAAGGACCTTTCATCCAAAGGCCTGGAGAGTGGATGCCCTTTCATTCAGTTGGACAGCATGGACAGTTTACGCTTTCCCACCTCTGCCTCTTCTGCCCAAGGTGCTCCTGAAAGCAAGAGCAGACAGACCGAAGATGATACTGATTGCTCCAGACTGGCCAAGACAACACTGGTACCCACTCCTGAGGAGCCTAACACATACTCCTCCCTGGCCCCTACCTCTAATGCCTCTTCTGCTGACTCAGCACAACTACAAAACTCTTCACAGTCAGCTGAAAACACTCAATCTCGCTGCATGGAAAATTCCTTAACACCACAACAGAGCTTACTCCCCAAAGAGGTGCAGGATGTCATTTTGGAGGCCAGAAGGCCATCTACTAGAAAGGCTTACTCTGCAAAATGGAAACAGTTTTGCTGTTGGAATGAGAAAAAGGGCCAGGACCCTAGAAAACTGAATTTGCCTCAGGTATTACAGTATCTAGCTGAGCTGCTGAACAGTGGACTTTCATTTTCCTCCATAAAAATCCATGCCTCAGCCATTTCTGCAGAATGGAACACGGATCCACCCTTATTCTCTCACCCACTCTTAAGACAGTTCCTCAGAGGGGCTAAGAATATAAGACCACCAAGGAAACAACCAGTGCCAGCCTGGGATCTTAATTACATTCTAGAAAAATTAACATTGCCTCCCTTTGAACCAGCTGCCTCAACAGATTTGCAATATTTGTCCTGGAAAACAGCTTTCCTTTTGGCCATTACCTCAGCTCGTAGGGTTTCGGAACTACAAGCCCTCATGGCGGTGCAGCCCTTTCTCATCTTCCATCAGGACAGGGTTTCCCTTAGAACCAACCCGTCATTTATGCCTAAAGTGGTATCCAGGGTAGCTTTTAATCAAGCCATACACTTACCTACCTTTTATCCCAATCCAAAGGGGAAAGGCTGTTACACTCCTTGGACATCCATAGGCAGCTACGTTATTATCTGGACAGAACAAAGCCTTTCAGGAAATAAGAACAACTTTTTGCGTCCTATGCTGTAGGAGCTCAAGGGAAGCCAGTTACCAAGCAGACTATTTCAAAATGGATAGGCCACTGCATACAGTTTTGTTACTCCTATCATGGAAAATCTGTCCCTACAGGCATCAGATCCCACTCCACCAGGGCCACAGGCTACCTCTACAGCCTTCCTCAGAGGAGTTCCTACCAAAGATATTTTGGAGGCAGCCACTTGGAGTTCTGTGCATACCTTCACAAAACACTACCACCTGCCTTTATATTCCAAAACTAGAGCAGGCTTTGCCACTGCTGTGTTGCAGGGCATTCTGTCTCATCCCAGTTCCACCTAGTGCCTACCACCCTGTGCGTAGCTTTGGGATTCTACCCATCTGTGATTACTGCAGCTGTATGCACGATGAACATAGTACAGTTTTGTACCTACCATAAATGTAGATGTTCGAGTGCTAATACAGCTGCAGTACAGGTTTCCCTCCCTCCTTCCCCTCTTGGTAAAGGGCTGGGACCTAACCCATCTTCATACAACCTGATTGGGTTATCCTTCTATGGTATATTTGCTTGCAACTACTGATTTTTGATTATATTGCAATGCATGTATATAAATATAATTTATGTATTGCCTTCCTACTGGGGGCACCTGACATCTGGGGCAAGAAAGACTGAAGAAAATGGCGTCGGCTGTGTCTTATATACCCCTGCCTCACTGACGTCAGGAAAGAGAGCGACAACAACCGACGCCGGACCTAGACTTTGGAATTCGGACAACCGAGGACCCACCTGATGGCAGAGCACCCATCTGTGATTACTGCAGCTGTATTAGCACTCAAACATCTACATTTATGGTAGGTACAAAACTGTACTTTCCTGGGTGCCAGCTTGAATACAACGGCCCAGAAGGCTTATCTGACGCCAGACAAACAACTACAACTAACTCAATACTTCAAAATAATGGCAACAAAGACCCATCTCCCTGCAAGAAAAATTCTGCAGGCCTTGGGCTTCATGGCATCTTGCATACTACTAGTACCATTTGCAAAACTGCATATGAGGAAATTACAGTGGTACCTGAAAAGCGTATGGAGTCAACACAGCCACAGCTTGGAAACAATGATACCTCTCATTCCCTGCCTTCAACAGGAGTTTCTATGGTGGTCACAGGCATGTCATCTCAACAAGGGTCAGCCTTTCACCTTACCCCCAGCCAGGCAAACTATGACAACATATGTATCGGACTATGCCTGGGGGGGCACACATGGCAGGACAGTGCGTTCAAGGCATATGGACTGCAGATCAAAGAAATCTGCACATCAATCAAAAAGAAATGCTAGCTGTACAGAATGTTCTGACAGCCTTCAAGGACCTCTTACATCCAGGACAGCTTATAATAAGGACAGACAACACCACAGTAATGTGGTACATAAACAAGCAAGGGGTTACACGCTCCTACCCTCTATGCAGGCAAGCAATGACCTTGTGGAACACAGCACTGGCTTACCAAGTTCAATTACAAGCTCAATTCCTGCCAGGAAAAAAGAACACATTGGCAGACAACCTAAGCAGGAACATCACAGATCCCCATGAGTGGAAACTGGATCCACAAGTATTTGCAATGATAACTCAAAAATGGGGGCGCCCAGACATAGTTTTGGGGATTGGCAAACAGGTCTATCAGCTATCAAAATTTTGCACAAGGACATTTCACCATCAAGCTTGGAAAGTGGACGCACTTTCATTCAGTTGGAAAATGCTGACAGTATATGCCTTTCCTCCATTGCCCCTTCTCACAAAGGTGCCGCTGAAAGTCAGGATGGAGAGACCCCGAATGATACTCATTGCCCCAAACTGGCCACGCCAGCACTGGTACCCACTTCTAAGGAACATGGCCCACCATGGATTTTACCACAAATTCCTCATCTGCTCACACAGCAAGACAGTCAGATTCTACACAGCCAGCTCAAAACCTTAAATTTGGCTGCATGGCAAATCACCTAAGCAACCAGCCAGCTCCTCTTTCACAAGCTGTTATCCATGTCATTCTGGAGGCCAGGAGGCCCAGCACCAGGAAAGTCTACTCAGACAAATGGAAAAGATTTTGCACCTGGAACCAAGCTAAAGGCCAAAATACCCTTGAGCCGGACATACCTCAGATTCTACAATATTTAACTGAGATGTTACACAAAGGACTTTCTTTTGGATCTATTAAAATCCACGCCTCAGCTATTTCAGCTCACTACAACACGGATCCTCCCTTATTTTCACATCCATTTCTAAGGCAGTACCTCAGAGGGGCCAAAAACATTAGGCCTCCCAGGAGAGCACCAACACCAACTTGGGACCTCAACTTTGTTCTGGAAAAACTTACGCTGCCAGCTTTCTCAGCTGATTTAAAGTTTATAACATGGAAGACTGCCCTGCTGCTAGCAATTACTTCAGCCAGAAGAGTCTCAGAGCTACAGGCACTAATGGCAGTAGAGCCTTTCCTCATTTTTCATCAAGACAGAGTTTCTCTATGAACTAACCCCTCCTTTATGCCAAAGGTGGTATCCAGTGTGGCTCTAAATCAAACCATCCATTTATCCACCTTCTTCCCAAATCCAAAGAACAAAGGAGAAAGACTCCTGCACTCTTTGGACATTCACAGGCAACTATGTTACTACTTGGATAAAACTAAGGTTTTCAGAAAATCTGACCAGCTTTTTGTATCCTATGCTACAGCATCACAAGGAAAGGCTATCTCAAAACAGACCATTTCCAAATGGATAGGACATTACATACGTTTTTGCTACACCCATCATGGAAAACCAGTTCCTGCTAGCATAAGGCCCCACTCCACCAGGGCAGCAGCTACATCTACAGCCTTCCTCAGGGGGGTGCCAACCAAGGATATTCTTGAAGCTGCAACTTGGAGTTCAGTACACACCTTCACCAAACACTATCGCTTACCACTTTACTCTAAGACTAGAGCTGACTTCGCCACTGCAGTTTTGCAGGGCCTTCTAGCCTCCTCTATCCCTGTTTGACTCCACCTGCCATCCATAGCTTTGGAATTCAACCCAAGTATGATGACTGCAGCAGGGTAACACGATGAACATAGTACATTTTTGTACCTACCATAAATGTAGATGTTCGAGTGTATACCCTGCTGCAGTCCAGGTTATCCTCCCTCCATCCCCTCTGACCTAACTGAAACCTTTCAATACCTTAAAATCTGATACAACCTTTGTGGTGTATTTGTTTATAGCTGAAAGGATGTTTTGTTTGTGCTAAACTTTTATTATTGGTACTATCTACTGACCACCTGGGGGGGGGGGGGCACCTGATATCTGGGGCAAGAAAAACTGAAGAAAATGGCGTTGGATGCCTCTTATATACCCCTGGCGCACTGACGTCAGGGAAGAAGCGACAGCAACTGACGCCGGACCAAGACTTTGGAATTCAGGCAGACTGCGGGACCGTCTGACGACAGGATAACCCAAGTGTGATGACTACAGCAGGGTATACACTCGAACATCTACATTTATGGTAGGTACAAAACTGTACTTTTCTGTGTGGAAGGTGATGAAGTCTTCCCTCGAGAAAGCATGGAAAGTCCCTCATTGATTCTCCCAAAAGGTGGTCAAACACAGCTGGCAGATTCAGTTGTGTAAATGTACAGGACCTGTGGAATCTGCAGAGATGCTCTGTTCTGCTACTGGATACTGTGCATAAGAAGGAGACAAACGTTTGCACTACAACTGGACGTACTAACTGAATAAAATGAAAAAGAAGCTGTAGTTGTCACAATAAGAAACCATTCGGTCCGTCAACTGTGGCTTGCCATTAAAAAATGATATACTGCCTTCTGTTGGTTTCTTGCTGTTACTTGCATTTACATGCATGCATAACTTATTTATTGTGACCAACTAGTCTTATTACTGTATTGTACTAAGTACAATAGATACACCGACACCGCTTCAGTTAATATGCTTTACTGTTACATTTTCCTTTCGTATCTGCAAGCATGCAACACAGATGCTGTCAGCTCTCTATGGCAAATTCCCAAAGCTTGTTTATGCACTCTCATATTTATACCAGAAGGTCTGATGTTTTTCTCAGTTTGATGTATAACAGTTCTTTATTTGTATAACAGTTGTTCCCTTGTCCTTGGTTCTTTGTAGTTTGATGATCCGTGGAAACTCAGTCTTGCATTATCTGAAATGTGGTGTTCCAACTTTATCTTGCTTGATGTTGCATCTCTCTACTTCGTTGATGTCCTTCCAGCTGCCATCTGCAGTTATTTTTACAGACTTTGTTTCTCAATAACACTCTCCTTTACATGGATGCCAATATCTAAGCTATGCCAGCACACTTACTGCTACTTATTTTTCAGCATTTTATACTATTCCTAAATTAACCCTTTATATTTCATATCATTCTTGCAGCTTTTTATTCAAACTAATAATCATGCTAGCAACAGTTACTACTTTCTTTCACATACCCCTGTTAAAATATCAGGTTTTTGTGATATAAAAAAAGAGACTGCAATAAATCATTTCAAAACTTTTCCCACCTTTAATGTGACTTATAACCTGTATAATTCAGTTGAAAAACAAATCGGTTGGGGGAAAATATAAAAAATAAAAAATGTACAATAGGCTGGTTGCATAAGTGTGCACACCATTTAACTAATACTTTGTTGAAGCACCTTTTGATTTAATTACAACATTCAGTCTTCTTGGGTAGGAGTCTTATCAGCATGGCACATCATGACTTAGCAATATTTGTCCGCTCTTCCTTGCAAAAGTGCTCAAAATCTGTCAGATTGCGAGGGCATCTCTTGTGCTCAGCCCTTTTCAGGTCACCCCACAAATTTTCTATTGGATTTAGGTCTGGGCACTGGCTGGGCCATTCCAAAACTTTAATTTTCTTCTGGTGAAGCCATTCTTTTGTTGATTTGGATGTATGCTTGGGGTCACTGTTATGTTGAAAGGTGAAATTCCTCTTCATTTTTAGCTTTCTAGCAGATGCCTGAAGGTTTTCGGCCAGAATTGACTGGTATTTGGATCTGTTCATAATTCCCTCCACGTTGACTAAAGCCCCAGTTCCAGCTAAAGAAAAGCAACCCCAAAGTATGATACTGCCACCACCATGCTTCACTGTGGGGATGGTGTTCGTTTGGTGATGTGGAATGTTCTTTTTGTACCAAACGTACCTTTTGGAATTGTGGCCAAAACGTTCAACCTTGGTCTTATCAGACCATAACACATTTTCCCAGATGCTTTTGGGAGACTTGTATTGTTTTGCAAATTTTAGCCAGGCCTGGATGTTTTTCTCTAAAAGAAAAGGATACTTTCTTGCAACCCTACCCCGTAGCCCAAGCACATGGAGAATACAGGAGATTGTTGTCACATGTAGTACACAACCAGTACTTGCCAGAAATGGCTGCAGCTCCTACAATGTTGCTGTAGGTCTCTTTGCATCCTCCCTGACCAGTTTTCGTCTTGTCATTTCATCAATTTTGGAAGGACGTCCACTTCTTTGCAACGTCACTATTGTCCCATATTTTCTCCACTTTTTGATGACTGTCTTCACTATGCTCCATGTTATATCCAATGCTGTGGAAATTTTTTTTTACCTTTCTCCTGACTGATGCCTTTCAACAGTGAGATCCCTTTGATGCTTTGTAAGCTCTCTGAGAACCATGGCTTTTGCTGTACCAGGCAACTGAGTAAATGTCAGGAAAATCCTACTAGGACAGCTGAATTTTATTTGGGGTTAGTCAGAGTCTCTTTAATTGATGGCAGGTGTGTACCCAAGAAGACTGAATGTTGTAATTAAATCAAAGGTGCTTCAACAAAGTATTAGTTTAAGGGTGTGCACATGTATGCAACCAGCTTATTGTACGTTTTTTATTTTTTTCCCCCCAACAGATTTGTTTGTTTTTCAATCGAAGTGTACAGGTTATAGGTCACATTAAAGGTGGAAAAAGTTTTGAAATTATTTGTGGTCTCATTTTTTTCTATAAAAAAACTGGCATTTTAACAGGGGTGCGTACACTTTTTATATCCACGGTATTCCCTTTTCTATAATCTTAATTGCTTTATAATTTTCTCTCTTCAGTGCTTTCATGATTGTATTCGATTTCTCCCCTTCTTTTCCCTCACTACCCTAAGTTCTTGTGGTAGAACTTTCAGTTATTAATTTAGCTGCACAATAATGTATCCTGTTTACTTCTGTTATAATTATATATGTTATAATTATGTTAGGGAAGTAAATATTTTTGGGAGAAATATCCAGGGAATTGTTATGGCTAGGCTTGTATAGGCCCTAGGGCTGATAGCCTAGTACCAACCTATGAACTTATATTGCATGGATCTCTATGAACAGTCCTAATTACTATGTTCATTTGTTTTATCAGACTTCTGACTTTTTGGGTTTTATTAACCTTCTGCACGTTGTTTGTTTCATTGATCTTGATATATCTGTCCATGTGTATTAAATCAAGCAATTCTTCTGTTAGCTCATTTTCTTCCAAACTGAGGGCACATCCCTTGTTTTCCAATTACTGCGAGCATTCTATAGAGGTTCTATATTATCTTTCTGTGACACAGTCTCATTCATTTTCATCCTGTGCTGTCCGCTGCTCTATCATATGGGAACTCACTGGCCTATCACTCCTCAACTTTGACTGCATCAGAGTTTCCACAGATGTCCATCGTGTTTCACTGTTGCAGTCATTACACTTGGGTTATCCTGCCGTCAGGCTGTCCCGCAGTCGGCCAGAGTTCCAAAGTCTTGGTCCGGCGTCGGTTGCTGTCGCTTCTTCCCTGACGTCAGTGCGCCAGGGGTATATAAGATGCAGCCGACACCATTTTCTTCAGTCTTTCTTGCCGCGTGGTGCCCGAAGCAAAAGCAGTTTGCAAGTGCCGGTCGGCCGACTCCTGAGATTTTCGAAATCGAGTTTCATAACCGAAGTCTTCAATAAAGCTAAGTACCCCGTTGGGGAAACTTTTTCTTGCTCCAGACCGATGTCAGTAAAAGTTAACAATTGTATTTCTTGTGGGAAGCAAATACCTCATAAGGACTTCCATTCTTCCTGTATTCCTTGCCTAGCCCCTGATCACGACATTACTAGTTGTCGGTTTTGTGCTAGATTCAACAAACGCACTATTAAACATCGGTTTGATTTTGCATTGCATTACTTTGGCCGCAGGTTTAACTACATAATGCCGTCAGAAAAAACGATGACCGCAATTCATAAAAAAGCGCAAAGACAAAGAAAAGGACAGGCATCCAAGGTCCAAAACCAACGATGAAGCCTCTTCTAGGCCAGTCACCGGTTCACCGGTTCTCAGCGAGGCGCTTTTGCAGCCCGTGACACCCGCTACCTCAGAGCCACAGGCTGCCTCCGACTCCCACGTGGAGATGACTAGGCCTCTGGAAACTCAAGGTATATGCGTACGGAAACTATTCCCTCAGATGGGTCCGGAGCCGCTGAGCAGGCATCTGCTTCTGATGGTGTTTTCAGACCTTCACAGCTTACAATAAAGTCAACTACAGCAGCAAAGGCAAAGTCTAAAACTTCATTACAGTCAAAGAAACAAGTACAGCATTCTCCTGGACAGTCATCCATGCCTAAGAAACAGATGCTCAAGATGACCGAAGACCTAATTACTTTGATCAGGGGTTCCCATCCCCCTCCTGATAAAAGACCTAGGCAGGATACAGACTATGAATCCTCTGACCAGGTTTCAATTTCCTCTGATTCCTCTTCAGACCAGGGATACTCCCTTCCTCCCTATGAGGATTCTGATGCTGAAGAGTTTATCCCTTCAGCCTCTCCTCCTGACGATTATTCTTTTGGGGAACCTTTGCACACCATGAGGGAGCATTTCCATTGGGAAATCCAGGATTATTCAGAATCACAGAAAAGGCCCAGATTTTCTTTTATTGCCACAACACAGGCCCCTTGCTATACCCCCTGTGTTAGATATTGTTGATGTTTTTTCTGAATCCAGTTTGTCTCCTGATTCTTTACCCCCAGCACCGGTCAAGCCAGATAGGTACTACAGGGTCCCAGACTGTCATAAGTTTCTTTATAAAAACCCTGCTGCCGACCCAGAAACAATTTCTCAGGGTCCCAAAGGTGTCAAGGCTTCCACTGCAAAAAACCCAGTCCCCTCTGACAGGGATTCGAGAGCGCTGGATAGATGGGGGGAAAAGTTTACACTTCTGCAACCTTAGCAGTAAGGGCTTTGAACTGCCAGTTTCACATGCTGAAATTCCAGCAATATTTAATGTCTCTGTTAAAACAGAAAATGACTACAAGCTCAGAATGCCCTGACAATAAGGAATTGCAGGTTTATTGTGTGCAGCTGAACAAGTGGGAAAACATACTCTGCAATGTGGTTTTGATTCATATGAGGCTTCTTGTAGAGCCGCAGTTACAGGATCTGTCATTCGAAGGCATGCTTGGTTAAAAGAACAAGGTTTACCTGATCATGTTAAAGCTAAATTACTGGATGCTCCTTTACAGCATGATACTTTGGTGTTAAAGCAGAAGAGGTATTAAAGAAAATGGAGGATAAGGCAAAATCAATGCAGACAGTAAAGGATTTCTTACAGGTACAGCCACCTAGATTTAGCAGAAATTGGCCTTCAAAAAATTGGTCCTTTCCAGTGTCAGACAGGCCCTAAAGAGGCAGATACAGACGCCCAAGAGGCAGATCTTGGCCACAAGGCTCCTACAGAACAAGACAATGGGGTGCTTCAACCCCCAAAGGAGGAGAAGACAAGTTGCAACCTTACAAAAAACGGTCCCAATGACTTCCCTTTACAGGAGCCAAGCACTTATCTTTTGGCAGCTCCTTTAGAAGGAAAGCTAGCACTTTTTTCACAAAACTGGCACATTATCGCCCAGGACAAATGGGTACTAAACATTGTCTCTCACGGTTACAGGTTCCACTTTCACACCCTGCCAAGGTCAAAAGGAATGCCGGACCTGCCACAAAATCAATGGGCAGAGGCGCAAAAGCAGATTACAGCTCTCATGGACATGAGAGCAATTCAAAAAGTACCTCAGCAAGAACAAGGACAAGGATTTTACTCAAGACTTTTCCTGGTTCCCAGAAAAGACAAAGCCTGGAGACCCGTACTGGACCTGTCTATTCTAAATACTTACCTGGACTTGCCCAAATTCAAAATGTTGACAATGCAGCAACTTTTACCCATGCTGGGCAACAAGGCTTGGCTGGTTACTTTGGACCTCAAAGAGGCATACCTGCATGTCCCTTTCAGACAAAATTTCAGAAGATACCTCAGATTCATAGGTGGCACAATGCATTATTAATTCTCTGCACTGCCCTTTGGCTTATCTACTGCACCCATGGTCTTCACAAAATGCCTGGCACCAGTGATTGCATTTTGGAGACAAAAAGGAATTCAAATATATCCATATTTGGACGACTGCCTTATTCAAGCAGAGAGCAAGGACATTTTACTAAAGCATCTGGCGTTTGTAAAAAGAATACTAGTTGCCCTAGGGTACACTGTAAATGAAAGAAGTCAAAACCAAGTGCCCTCTCAAGAGATACTATTCCTGGGTGCAAGCTTGAATACAACAACCCAGATGGCTTATCTCACGCCAGACAAGCAAAGGCAACTGACTCATTACTTTCAAATGATGGCAACAAAAACCCAGCTACCTGCAAGAACAATTCTGCAGGCTTTGGGGTTCATGGCATCCTGCATTCTACTAATACCATATGCAAGACTGCATATGAGGAAGTTACAATGGTATCTAAAAAGTGTTTGGACTCAACATTGCCACTGCTTGGAAGCAAAAATAACTCTTATTCCTTGCCTGCAGAAGGAGTTTCGATGGTGGGCACAGGCCTGTCACCACAACAAGGGGCAGCCTTTCACTTTACCCACAGCCAGGCAGACACTGACTACAGATGCATCGGATTATGCCTGGGGAGCACACATGGCAGGAAAATGTATTCAGGGCAAGTGGTCCGCGGACCAAATGCATCTACACATCAATCAAAAAGAGATGCTGGCTGAACAGAATGCCCTTACAGCTTTCGAGGACCTTCTGCATCCAGGACAACTACTGCTAAAGACGGATAACACCACAGTCATGTGGTACATAAACAAGCAAGGGGGCACACACTCATATACCCCCTTTGCAGGCAAGCTATGACCTTGTGGAACACAGCACTGACCTATCAAGTTCATCTGCAAGTACAGTTCCTGCCAGGAAAAATAAATACTCTGGCAGACGAACTAAGCAGAAACCTCAAGGACCCTCGCGAATGGAAATTAAACCAACAGGTCTTCAACATGATAACAAAGAAATGGGGATGCCTGGACATAGATCTTTTTGCCTCCCCTCACAACTGCCAACTACAGAAATTCTGCACAAGGACTTACCACCCACAAGCATGGAAAGTGGATGCTCTCTCATTCAGCTGGAGAACACTAAAAGTATATGCCTTCCCACCACTGCCTATCCTTCCCAAGGTGCTCCTAAAAGTCAGACAAGAAAGACCAAAAATTATCCTGATTGCCTCAGACTGGCCACGCCAGCACTGGTACTCAATCTTAAAGAATTTGGCACAAGGCCCAGCATGGACTTTACCTCAAATTCCTCACCTTCTGACTCAACAAAACAACCAGATTCTGCACAGCCAACTCAAAACCTTAAATCTGGCTGCATGGCAGATAACATAGTTTCATAGGTTCATACTAGGCTATCTGCCCTAGGGCATTTATAAGCCTAGCCAGAGTGTGTTTGGCTTTCGCCACCCATTTTAAATTAATTTTGCTATGCCTTTTTTTTGAGGTTAGTATACTGTGCCTCTGTCTAACAGTGACACAGAAGTGATAGCCGGGGTAAACCTACGATCTCCCATCCACTCATTAAGATTCCTCTTGAAGAGAGTCAATGTGGGACTCTGCCTAACCTGGACTGGGATTTTATTCCAGAGTGAAGGGAGCCTCTGGGTTATGAATCTGTCCCTCCAGCATGTCCTATTTATTTCAGTGCTAAGGTTCAAGTCTCTCGAGCGCGTAGTTCGATGGGATTTGGATTTTCTGAGGTGCAGCATGTCCATTAATTCCGGGTTGGACATGGCTTTATACGTCGGGCACAGATCGCCTCTGAGCAGGCGGTATGCCACTGAGTAGAGCTGGAGTTTCTTTAACCGGGCAGCATATGGCATCTGTTTGAGCCCTTTGATCCTCTTGGTGAGGTACTTTTGGGGTCTTTCCAGTTGCTGCAGGTGTCTGGTAAGGTACATCCCAAAGGGGCATTGTACTCAATTATGGGCCTGATGAGGGATGAGTAAAGAGGCACGATGACCTCCCCTGATCTAGATGTGAATCCCTTCATGATTAGGTGGGCTTTATAAAATGTTTTTCTAACCACTTTGGCCACGTGGTTGTCAAATGAGAGATTGCTATCAACTTGGATCCCCAGGTCCCTAATGACTTCTTCTGTACTTAATGGATTACCACCTATGTGGTAATTTGTGGGCACTTTGTTTTTGCCAAAGGGGATGACTATACACTTTTTGGCGTTTAGCTTGAGGCCATGGCTCTGGCACCAGTTGTCTGTTTCTATGAGGCCCCTTTGGAGGATGCTTGTGTCGGCTGGAGAGTTGATTATGGCGCCCAGTTTGCAGTCATCTGCGAACTTGGTCAGCCACAGTCCTTCCGTGTTGGCCTGTACCGCCGAGAAATATATACCAAACAAGAGAGGTCCCAGGACTGAGCCTTGTGGGACGCCACTTGTGACTGGTTTAGAGTATGACATGGCTCCAGCAATTCTAACCATGTGGGTTCTGTCCTTGAACCAGTTTGCAACCCATCTAGTGACATAGGGGTTTATATTTAAGCTGGTGAGCTTATCTATAATGCCCGAGTGGGGTATTGTATCGAAGGCTTTTACGAGGTCCAGGTAGGCTGTGTGGACCACCTTCCCCTCGTCAATGGCCTTGGTGACTGTTTCAAAGAAAGCGACCAGGTTTAAGAGGCAGGATCTGCCCTTAACAAAGCCAAACTGGGTAGGATCCAATGTCTGTAGGTCCCCAATATCTTTATTTATGAGGTCCATGATGTTCCTTTCCATAGCTTTGCAGACCAAGCTAGTCAGGCTTATGGGGCGATAGTTTCCAGGATCCGTTGAGGCACCACCTTTGTGGAGAGGGACCACTGTTGCTGTACGCCACTCTTTGGGTACATATCCTGTAGTAAGGCTAAGATTGAACAGTAGTTTTATGTTTGGGTTTAGCTCTTCTTGGAGTTCATGTAGGATGCAGCCTGGGACACCATCTGGTCCCATTGATGCTGTGTTTTTTGCTTTGGAGAGGGCGGCTCTTACCTGAGCATCTGAGATGTCAGGGGCAGCACTCTGTTGGGATAGATATTTGCCCTTTTGGTGGGGGGGGGGGGGAGTTTTCACTGAACCTGTCAGCTAGGATGTTGGCAATGTCTGTGGGCTCGGTGTATTTTTTGTCATTTTGGACTAATTCTGAGCATATCTGGGAATTCCCACCCAAGTTCCTAACATAACTAAAGAAAGCCTTGTGATTATCCTTAGTGTCCTGTGCAATTTTTCTCTCGAAGCTGGCCTTAGACGATTTTATGAGTGCCCGTAGTTTTTTGCTAATACTGATCAGAGATGCCTTCCCTTTTTGGGATTTTGCTCTATCATGTAGTAGCTTCCTCCTTCTGTTGTATAGTTTGTTTATGGCTGGGGTCCACCAGACAGGACGTCTGCCTTTGGAGGATTGGGTCTTGGTTTTATTTGGGATTGCATGATCCATGCATTCCTGAAGGTTTTTATAGAATGCTTTTATAAAGGATTCTGCGGTCTGGGCCGTATTTTCCACAGGCCCTTCATACACATAGCCATTCATACCTCATCTCTCTCTAAAGCTGTTATGGATGTCATTCTGGAGGCCAGGAGGCCCAGCACCAGGAAATCTTATGCTGACAAATGGAAGAGAGACTGCGCCTGGAATCAGGCGCAAGGCTTTGACGCAATTGTTCCAAATATTCCTCAGATTTTACAATACTTAACTGAGATGTTGAACAAAGGCCTATCCTTCTCATCAATTAAGATCCTTGCTTCTGCCATTTCAGCTCATTGTAACACGGAGCCTCCTATTTTCTCTCATCCATTACTAAGGCAGTACCTCAGAGGGGCTAAAAACATAAGATCCACCCCCCCCCGGAGAGCAGCATTTCCTACTTGGGACCTCAACTTCGTCTTGGAAAAACTCACCTTACCTCCTTTTGAACCAGCTAATACAGCGGATATAAAATTTTTATCATGGAAGACTGCTCTGCTCCTAGCAATAACTTTAGCATGAAGAGTCTCAGAGCTACAGGCTTTAATGGCAGTGGAGCCCTTTATCATTTTTCATCAGGACAGGGTTTCTCTTAAGAACAAACCCAACATTTATGCCAAAGCTGGTATCCAGTGTGGCTCTTAACCAAACCATTCATTTGCCAACTTTCTTTCCAAATCCCCAGAATAAAGGGGAGAGACTCCTGCATACTTTGGACATTCACAGACAGTTGCACTTCTATTTGGACAAAACAAAAGCTTTCAGGAAAACTGAGCAACTGTTTGTAGCATAAGCTGCAGGATCACAAGGAAAAGCTATCTCAAAGCAGACTATTTCAAAATGGATAGGACATTGCATTTGTTTCTGCTACAACATGGAAAACCAGTGCCTTCCAACATTAGGCCACATTCAACCAGGGCAACAGCCACTTCAGCAGCCTTCCTCAGAGGAGTACCAACCAAGGACATTTTGGAGGTTTCAACTTGGAGTTCAGTGCACACTTTTACCAAGCACTATCACTTGCCTCTTTATTCCAAATCCAGAGCAGGCTTCACCACTGCAGTTCTGCAGGGCCTCATAGCCTCTCCTAATTCTACTTAGACCCAGCCACCCAACCTCAGCTTTGGGATTCTTCCCAAGTGTAATGACTGCAACAGTGAAACACGATGAACATAGTACAGTTGTGTACCTACCATAAATGTAGATGTTCGAGTGTATTCACTGTTGCAGTCCAGGTTACCCTCCCTCCATCCCCTCTTTCTTGGCTGGGACCTGTCTATACCTTTCTATTCTTTACAACCCATGTGGTGTATTTGCTTGTAGCTAAAGGTATTGTTTTTATTTTTATGTATGTTTTCCTAGCAATATGTATTGCCTTCTATTTTGGGGGCACCTGACATCTGGGGGCAAGAAAAACTGAAGAAAATGGTGTTGGCTGCATCTTATATACCCCTGGCGCACTGACATCAGGGAAGAAGTGACAGCAACCGACGCCAGACCAAGACTTTGGAACTCTGGCCGACTGCGGGACCGCCTGACGGCAGGATAACCCAAGTGTAATGACTGCAACAGTGAATAAACTCGAACATCTACATTTATGGTAGGTACACAACTGTACTTTTCTTGTTCCTTCCCTTGCAGTCTAACTTCAAGTGAACATTTATACTGGTTTTATGTGGAAGGCTCCAGATTATCTTTATATGGCACCTGACCAATTGCTTCCTGTTCCACTGGTTTCCCCATAATTTGGATATCCATTACTCTATCCTGTTGTGGTGCTTTCTGAATTAGATTTTCTACACTGAATCCTTCACTTTGCAGGTACTACTTTCTACTTACCTTCTCCCTTCTCTTATGTATGGTGCCACCCCCCCCCCCCAAATTCACTAATCTTCAGCTAGGCTTACAGGCCAAGTTGGAAGCCTGTTACAGTAAAATCTCCAAATTTGCCACCAACTCCAGAAATTCATTGCATTGGTGTGTCTCTCTCTCTCTCTCCACTCCCTGAAATGGCTTAAACTTCCTAACTACCTCAAACTCCTTAGACTTACTACTGCTCACAAGCTCATAATCAAACCTTCTAATTGTCCTTTTCTGTCCACCTCTTTAACCCCCTACATTCCCAACTGCTCTCTAAGATCAGAAAACCACAATCCTCTAAACATATACAAGCCTCAATGAACCCCCTGGCCATCTACTGTTATCCTGCTCCCTAGCTAAACTCTGGAATTCTCTCCCTACCACTCTTTGAAATACTCAGAGCCACTCAAACTTCAAAACTCTTATCCAATCTCACCCCATTTCAAAGTGGGAATGTTCATGTACCCCTACCACATAAACTCTTTAATGCCATCTCCCATGCACTATATACCTCAACCTTCTATTACTGTACTGTCTTACCCTTTGCCTCTCCTTCCTATCCTGCCCTATACCTCATACCCCCCCCCCAAACCACTCCCTTTCTCCACTATATACCACCTTTTACATCTCCCATCTTCTCTCTGTCTTCTCATATTTCTAACTTTCCAAAAAAAAGCTTGTTTTTTCGATCTGTACATAAATGTTTTACTTGCATGTTTTTTCATCTGAAAGGCCTATACTCTTAATATGTTTAGACTACGTGAATCTCACTTTTGTAAATTATTACCTAGGATTAGAAATTTGTCATTTTTTTTCATTGTTCTACTACTTTATTTACTTTTGTATAACTATTGTAAAAATGTCTATATCCTGTGGAGCTTTTCTCCCTGGGCCTCCACTGAAAATGGGCTCTTCCAGTCCCAGTGGACTATCCCAGTCATCAAACTATAATAAATAAATAAATAAATAAAATAAATAAATACTCCATAACTTCAGTTTCTATTTCTTTAACTTCTCCATTACTAATCTCCTTTTCTACTTTTCCTGTCTGTCTTCTTCTTTTTTGTATTGTAAAGTTTTTCATGTCTGGATTCCTTTGTCTGTATTTCTCTTCAAATATCTTTGGTGCTGCTCTTTTGATGATGGTGGTTCTCCTTAAGGACATGCATCCAAAATCCTACTCCGTCATTATTTCTCACAATCCCTCCCTCCCTGTTTCATCATCACCACTTTCTGTTTTGATTTATAACATTCTGCTTGTTATGTATGAGCCTTAACTAACTCTAGAGTGTCCATTCAAATTGAGTAACCCTAAACCACCTTGCTCTAAGGAGAGAGAATTGGCTTATCCCACTTTGCTCTTCCTTTCTTACCCTCTTCATTAGTTATCATCCACAACTATTGCTATTGTTGATAAACCATATGCCTGACCTATATGAATTAAATGAACTAAAATATTTTCACTGCTTGTATCTCTTTCTGTATCCATAATCAAGTCCTGCTAGTCTCAAATATTTTGTATTATATTTTGTTTGGTCTCTTCCTACACATCCCTAGTTGCTATAACAGAATCACCTTTAATTGCAAGCTTATGAAAGATGTAGCAATGTTTTGAGACAAAATCAGGGACATCCCTGAAAGTTGTAAGAGTTGAAGGGTAGCGTCCGTGTGCCCTAATAGAATTCGAAATGTTCTCATTGCCCAAGGCATTGCTTCCCTTACATTTAAGTGACTATGATGTATATGCAGTCTCGAAGAAAAGTAATGCAGTCAGCCTAAGTTTTTCATTTCAATAGTCACCTGAGGAATTGCAGGTGTGATTTGTACAGAATGCTTACATCCTGTGAAGGCTAACATAGGTTAGGTGAGATGTAGCCTTCAAACCACCTTTAGTACAATTCCATGTTTGGTCAGGTATGCCTCCATTTCCTGTTTTTGTTCTCTGTGTATCTCTAGGAAGAATGGGAGCTGCAGCCCCATATGGCATTGATACAGTCACGAGATAAGATGGTGACACTGTTTATCATTGATGAAGTAATGGGGCACCAAACTATAGTGGCAGTGTTTATCGCTATAAATGGCTGTTAATACAGACTGAGTAAAATATTTATTTATTTAACATTTGTTGACCAGGAAAGTCCAACTAGGACAGAGCCTATTTTCAGTGGACACCCAGGGAGAAACCCTGCAAACTCACATCTTTGGAATGTGGGAGGAAATTGGAGTACCCAGAGGAAACCCACTCAAATGCAGGGAGGACATGTAGACTCGCACAGAAGGCACCCCAGCTGAGAATCGAACTGGAGAACACCCTGCTATGAGACGACAACTGTAACTGCTGTGCCTAAGATGTAGATAATGATATAGATCCCATTGAGAGTTCCTTTCAGACTGTCAGTATATATTAAACAGGATTTAGACTTTGGAAAATTCAGGTCCTTTCAAACAGCATTCTAAGGTGCTCAGATGAGTGGTTTTAGTTACATACCTTACGTAATAGGGACTTGTCCACCTTTATATCCAGATATCTTCTTGAAGAGCCACCAGTATCTCTCCACTGCATCCCACTCTGATTTCCCATATCTGATTCTGGCCACCCCCCTTGGTTCTGCTTTTTTTGCCTGTAGTTGACTGCCAGTTGTGTAAGATCCTTACAAGACTTGGGTGAGTTCTGTCTTGAATCAACTGATGGGCAAACTGAGGCTATACATCTGAAAGCTGGGAAAACCCTAATCCTCCTTTCTTTAATGGGTATGTTTTATTTCTTAAGTGACAGGTGTATGCATGTAAGGTGGGAGTTCAGATGTAGTGTTGTTGCCTTTTGTTGTGTATTAACATTCAGTGATGCACCAATTTGGGAAATCTGCCTGTAAAGAAATACAATTTCAGAATTATGAAAGTTTAACTGCATTTAATTAAGCAAGTAAGGGAGCTATGAGGCCTTCCCTTAGTTTGTTTTATTTGTAACTTCCAAAATTGAAGAAACGACGTTAAGCACCGTGTCAGCACCCCCACCCCCTTCATCTCACTTGCTGAGGCTCTGCCCAAGTTTTTGCAGTATCTAGAGAAACTGTGTGGCAGACAGGGAGGGAAGGTTTCCCAGAGTCTTCAAATACCTTATTCAGATTAAAAACTGTAGATTTTCCCTAAGAGCAGTTTCAAGCCTGAGTGCTTTGAGAGTATATGACTAATGTCAAGGGATTTATGTATAAATATATGAGGCTCAGACACCACAGTCACCTGCAGAAATGAGAATGGAGTATGATGTGGTATTGCTATACCATATTGATAGCAATTTTGTCGGAGACAGGTGTTCAGAATGCGAACTGTTAGGCTAAAGAGGAAGGGGTATAAGGCTGTCCTGCTGAGTTTGATAGCAATATGTGTCACAAGATGGGTTGTCAACTGGCTCACTGACAGAAACCACACTGTAAAAGTTGCAGACTCCAAATCTGACCTCAAGGCAGTGACAAGTGGAGTGCCACAGGGTTCCATCCTGGGACCTCTCCTGTATGGTATCTACTTCTCTGACGTACAGGCTAACACAGAAGGCCTCTGGCTGACGAAGTTCACAGATGACTGCAAACTAAGAGCCATAGTCAAGTCCCCAAATGATGTGGACATCCTACAGAAGGAACTCGCTGAGACAGATGCATGGTGTCAGAGCCATGGCCTCAAGCTCAGTGCCAAAAAGTGCAGTGTCTTCCCCTTTGGTAAAAACTCTGTACCCATGAACTACCACATAGGCAGCAATCTACTTAACACTGAATGCGTGATGAGACCATGGGACCCAGGTGGACAGTAGTCTCTCCTTTGATAGTCACATCACCACAGTAGTCAGGAAGTCCTTCTACGTGGCACACCTCATCATAAAAGGGCTCTCATCCAGGAAAAAAGATGTCATTGTTCCCCTCTACTCGTCACTCATTAGACCCATTAATAGAGTACAACGCCCCTTTTGGAATGTACCTCACAAGACATCTGCAGCAGCTGGAAAGGCCACAGAAGTACCTCACAAAGAGGATTACTGGCCTCAAACAAATGCCCTACACTGACCGCCTCAAAAAACTCCAGCTTTACTCCGTAGCATATCGCCTACTCAGAGGTGATCTCTGCCTGACATATAAAGCTATGTCAAACCCAGAGCTGTTGGACATGCTACACCTAAAGAAATCCCAGTGCCTCCAATCTACACGCTCTAGGGACCTAAACCTTGTCACCACAATAAACAGGACACACTGGAGGGATAGATTCCTGTCCCAGAGACTTCCTATACTCTGAAACAAGGTAATTGAAGTCCCCTAGCAGGAAGGTATTTGTATTTAGTTTCATATTTAAAAACTCAGTTGTGTTAAGGCAAGTATTATGATCTTTGGAGGACATTGATGGTGCATCTGTAATTAGCAGTGAAGGAATAGCTAGATTTGTGAGGAGGATTTGAAGATTCTTCCACTACTTTAGAGTCCAGTGTACAATATTCCACCGACTCGCCAGTCTCCAAAAGGAGAAATACTTCGATCCCTTTAGCCAGAGGTACAAACTGGGCAGGAGGAAACACAGGGGTGGAAAATATGGTAGATCTATTGAAACTGATTGTACATAAATAAATAATGTGTTAAATATTTCAACTACTGTACTATCCCACAACACATATTCAAATTCTCAATAAAGGACTTAACTTCATTCCTGGTTTCTTTATCTCCGAAGATTCATTTGTTAATGATATTTCTGAGTTTTGTAGATTACTTAACTTGAAATTATTTTTTCAGACGGAAGAAAATTCTGGAAACAATGCCAGATTCAGATGTCATAAATCAACATTTACTCCTCCAATGCATCCAAATGTGTCCATGTTCTATAATTCTATTCTCAAAGATTTACATTTCAATTTCAAGGACATTCGTGTCAAACAGAATAATGTGTCCCAGAAGGAGATGGATATTATTGTTGAATTGGCCAATAACAAGGAACTGGTAATACTATCAGCAGACAAAGGGGATGCCATTGTAGTACAGGATTTGTCATCATATAATTCTGAAGCCATGAGACAATTGTCAGATAATAGATATTACACTCATATGGTGATAGAGCCAACACCAGGATTTAAAAAGAAAATAGATTAATTTTTACAACTAGCTAGGGAGGAAGGTATTATAACAAAGGATATTCAGTATCATCTTACAGTAACAGATCCTTGTAATCAATATATTTACTTCCTCCCTAAGATTCATAATGACTTAATACATCCACCTGGTCGACCCATTATCTCGGGTAGAGGTTCCATTACTGAACCATTATCTCAGTTTCTTACCTTACACCTTAAGCCTTTGCTCCAATGTGTAGGAGCAAGAATACAAGATACCACCGAATTCCTCCGTATCATAGCAGATATGCAGCTAGAAGAAGGATGGTATTTATGTACTTTGGATGTTTCTGCACTATATACTAACATCCCCCATTGGGCAGGCCTAGATGCCTTAGAATATTGGTTGACGAGGTCGGAATTATATCCCCCAGGCTTTAATACACTTTTACTTTGCTTGGCGGAGCATGTGTTAACCAAGAATGTGATATTTTATGGGAATGAATGTTATCTATTAGACCTATGATTGAGTACAATGCCCCGTTCGGAATGTATCTGACCAGACACCTGCTGCAGCTTGAAAGGCCCCAAAAGTTCCTCACCAAAAGGATAAAGGGTCTCAAAAATATGTCTTATGCTGCCCGACTGAAAGAACTCCAGCTCTATTCAGTCTCATACCGCTTGCTCAGAGGTGACCTGTGCCTGACATATAAGGCCATGTCAAACCCAGATTTGATGAATATGCTTCACCTCAAAAAATCTAGATCCCTCAGAACCACAAGGCGGAGACTTAAACCTTGACACGGTTATAAATAGAACGTGCTGGAGGGACAGATTCATCACCCAGAGACTCCCTATGCTGTGGAACAAAATCCCGGTACATGTGAGGCAGAGCACCTCTCTGGCCTTGTTCAAGAGGAATCTTGACCAATGGATGGGAGATTGCAGATATACCCCAGGGATTACTTCAGTGTCACTGCTTGACAGAGGCACAGCAAAATGATAGGCATAGTTTTTATTCAAACTAAAGGGGTGGCGAAAGCCACATAACTATGGGCTAGGCTTATAAATGCCCTTGGGCAGATAGCCTAGTATGAACCTATGAACCTATGAATCTACAGATTAAGGGCACTGCCATGGGGGCTTCATTTGCCCCTATATATGCAGACTTCTTTATGGCCTATGTTGAAGATCAGATAATCTATGATAGAGCTCACAACATCTATTTGGATGAGATTGACATATGGAGGAGGTATTTGGATGATTGCTGGATGATATGGAGATCTGACATCGTATATCTCAAGGAGTTTGTTGCTTATTTGAATGAAAACAAATGGGGTATTGAATTTACGATAACTTATGATACTAATCCGATTGCCTTCTTGGATGTTTTAGTAATAAGGAATGTAGATCATACATTAACAATGGAAATTTATCGTAAATACCCCGAATACAACTCCTTGCTCCATGCCACCAGCTTTCACCCCCCCCCCCATATTTGCAGAAACATTCCAAAGTCACAATTTCTCCGTCTTAAGAGGATTTGTTCAGAAGAAAGGACATTTTCCACCTATGAGTCTGACCTATCCAAAAGGTTTCAGAACCGTGGGTATAAGAAAGGTGACATTGTTCAGGGTAGACAATATGCTGCTAATATGAATAGGGAGCACTTGCTACAATATAGGGAGAAAAAACATAATTCCAATTCCCAAATTAGATTAGTCACCATGTATGGGAGAAATACGGACACTCTTATCAACAGTGTGCAGAGGCATTGGAACATATTGCTAGCTGATAATAAACTTAAGACTATACTGGATGACAGATGTCACTTTTCATATAGAAGGTGTCGGAATATGAGATCCTTTTTTAATCACTCTAAGCACATTAGTAGAATGGATAATATATCCAAACAAATTAATTTAGAAGGGGGTCCTGTACAGGGATGCTTCCCATGTGGTCATTGCACACATTGTAAGAACATGTGTAAAACTAAGGAATTCACAAGTAGGAATACTGGGGAAGTATTCTCGATCAAATTCTTTGCAAATTGTCAATCAGATTGGGTGGTTTATTTGGCGTCCTGCAATTGTTCAGCCTTTTATGTGGGACAAACCTCCCGTTGTGTAAAATTTAGGATTTCAGAACATCTCAGTGACATTAGGACTGGCAAATTAACCAATGCACTCTACAAACACACAGTAAAACATTCCCGGGCCAATTTCAAATTTACTGTGATTGATATTATACAAGGGAATACACGGAAAAAACAGGTTGGCATGCAATACTAAACAAAATGGAAAAGAAATAGGTTCATAGGTTTATAGGTTTATACTAGGCTATCTGCCCTAAGGCATTTATAAGCCTAGCCCATTAGTTTGTTGTGGATTATTAAATTGGGTGCACTTTTTTCCCCTGGTCTGAATGAATGCATTTAAAGCAATTATTGTGTATGGACTTCAGGTGTTGGGAGTTGGTACAAATATACACATTGATGAAGGCCTAACGGCCGAAACTGTTTTGTTTTTTCTGTCTTCCTATCAATAAACGAATTGCTGTCCACTGTTTGCTTGCTCTACTAGGTTTTTTACTACAATAAACAGGACACGCTGGAGGGATAGATTCCTGTCCCAGAGACTTCCTATACTCTGGAACAAGCTACCCATCTATGTCAAGCAAAGTTCTTCATTAGCACTCTTCAAGAAAAATCTTGATGAGTGGATGGGAAATAGGAAATACACCCCAGGGATCACTTCTGTATCTCTGCTGAACAGTGGCACAGGAAAATAACTTTCTTGGGTGGTGTAAGCTATGGTACCCTGCTGGCTAGGCTTACTTAGGCCCTTGGGCCAATAGCCTAGTACCTACCTATGAACCTATAAACCTTTACTAGTACCCGAAGGAGAATGTAGAAGATGGCATTTCTCAGAAGAAACCACTTTTAATGCTACAAGCTTCCAAAAATCCCAAGTAAAGAACCATTCAAATGTTTCAGGTAATTTTCTGTCCAGTTCCATCACATGTGCTCTACTTCTTGACAAGTTGTCAGAGTGTTTAACCCCCATCTTAAAAATTGTGCCTCATGCCTCTATAAGGGCCTCTTTCAGCTGACACCTCATTTATTTGTATCTGGCTGTATTACATGCACTTCTAAGTGTCAAGGCATCAAACTGTCATGCTAGGGGATCCTTAGCCTAATCCTTTAAAGTAGCACCATTCTGATGAGGGCGACCTGCATGTCTGTATGCACAGCTTTGGATAATAAATCTGTAGTAAGCCAGCAATCCTGTCTAGTACCCCAGAGTTGTAATTCTTAATTGTTCATTGCAAGACTCACCATGCATCATGTAATGAAAACTATTTTATTTTTTAAGATAGTGTGTAACTTTGGGATATATTATCCTTTCCACAGGTCGTCTATTCAGGAAATGGGTCACTTAAAGGATAGTACTGTATTTTGTCCCAGGTTTTGTGTATGTAACCATTTCCTTAAGAGGATGAGGGTGTCCTTTGCTAGGTTTGTAAATGTTCTCAGTAAGCATGTCTGTTTTTTACATATTACCCATCTTCATCCCCTATTAGATTGTACCAGATTTTTCATCCATCACAACTGTTGGTGGATTAGGGCGGGAGATCCCTTTTGGCACAGCTTGGCCTTCCGATAAGCTAGTCGCCAGTAAGCCGGTACTCAGTGAGGTACTTTCGCAGCCCCTGATGCCCACTTCAATAGGTCTTCTACAAGCTGAAAAAAGGGTTGCTGTGAAGAAGTCCCTAAAGATGATTTCCTTTGGTGGTAGGGTGATATCAAGTGTGACAGAGATTTTTGGTTAGCTTTAACCATGGATACGGAGATGCATGGTATAGTACAGGGGAAGGCTAGGCTGATGAGTACTAGGTCAAGGATACTTTATTCTCTATTGTGTGGTTGTAACAGTTTCCTTAAAATTCAGTAGCAATGCACTGAAGCAAAGCTGAGCATATCCATTTTAGAGTTGTAAGTGTGCGTGCCATTCAGTGCTTAGGTAATTGAAGTCCCCTAGCAGGAAGGTATTTGTATTTGGCTCATAAGTTCATACTAGGCTATCTGCCCTAGGGCATTTATAAGCCTAGCCAGAGTGTGTTTGGCTTTCGCCACCCATTTTAAATTAATTTTGCTATGCCCTTTTTCAAGGTTAGTATACTGTGCCTCTGCCTAACAGTGACACAGAAGTGATACCCGGGGTAAACCTACGATCTCCCATCCACTCATCAAGATTCCTCTTGAAGAGAGTCAATGAGGGACTCTGCCTAACCTGGACTGGGATTTTATTCCAGAGTGAAGGGATCCTCTGGGTTATGAATCTGTCCCTCCACCATGTCCTATTTATTTCAGTGCTGAGGTTCAAGTCTCTCGAGCACGTAGCTCGATGGGATTTGGATTTTCTGAGGTGCAGCATGTCCATTAATTCTGGGTTGGACATAGCTTTATACATCAGGCACAGATCGCCTCTGAGCAGGCGGTATGCCACTGAGTAGAGCTGGAGTTTCTTTAACCGGGCAGCATTTGGCATCTGTTTGAGCCCTTTGATCCTCTTGGTGAGGTACTTTTGTGGTCTTTCCAGTTGCTGCAGGTGTCTGGTAAGGTACATCCCAAAAGGGGCATTGTACTCAATTATGGGCCTGATGAGGGATGAGTAAAGAGGCACAATGACCTCCCCTGATCTAGATGTGAATCCCTTCATGATTAGGTGGGCTATATAAAATGTTTTTCTAACCACTTTGGCCACGTGGTTGTCAAATGAGAGATTGCTATCAACTTGGGTCCCCAGGTCCCTAATTACTTCTTCCATACTTAAGGGATTACCACCTATGTGGTAATTTGTGGGCACTTTGTTTTTGCCAAAGGGGATGACTATACACTTTTTGGCATTTAGCTTGAGGCCATGGCTCTGGCACCAGTTGTCTGTTTCTATAAGGCCCTTTTGGAGGATGCTTGTGTCGGCTGGAAAGTCTATTATGGCGCCCAGTTTGCAGTCATCTGCGAACTTGGTCAGCCGCAGTCCTTCCGTGTTGGCCTGTACCTCCGAGAAATATATACTGAACAAGAGAGGTCCCAGGACTGATCCTTGTGGGATGCCACTTGTAACTGGTTTGGAGTCTGACATGGCTCCAGCAATTCTAACCATGTGGGTTCTGTCCTTGAGCCAGTTTGCAACCCATCTAGTGACATAGGGGTTTATATTTAAGCTGGTGAGCTTATCTATAATGACTGAGTGGGGTATTGTATCGAAGGCTTTTGCAAGGTCCAGGTAGGCTGTGTGGACCACCTTCCCCTCGTCAATGGCCTTGGTGACTGTTTCAAAGAAATCGACCAGGTTTAAGAGGCAGGATCTGCCCTTAGCAAAGCCGAACTGGGTAGGATCCAGTGTCTGTAGGTCCCCAATATCTTTATTTATGAGGTCCATGATGATCCTTTCCATAGCTTTGCAGACCAAGCTAGTCAGGCTTATGGGGTGATAGTTTCCAGGACCTGTTGAGGCACCACCTTTGTGGAGAGGGACCACTGTTGCTGTACGCCACTCTTTGGGTACATATCCTGTAGTAAGGCCGAGACTGAACAGTTGTTTTATGTTTGGGTTTAGCTCTTCTTGGAGTTCATGTAGGATGCAGCCCGGGACACCGTCTGGTCCCATTGATGCTGTGTTTTTTGCTTTGGAGTGGGCGGCTCTTACCTGAGCATCTGAGATGTCAGGGGGGCAGCACACTGCTGGGATAGATATTTGCCCTTTTGGTGGGGAGGGGGGGTAGAAGTTTGCGCTGAACCTGTCAGCTAGGATGTTGGCACTGTCTGTGGGTTCGGTGTATTTTTTGTCATTTTGGACTAATTCTGAGCATATCTGGAAATTCCCACCCAGGTTCCTGACATAACTAAAGAAAGCCTTGTGATTATCCTTAGTGTCCTGTGCAATTTTTCTCTCTAAGCTGGCCTTAGATGATTTCATGAGTGCCCGTAGTTTTTTGCTAATACTGATCAGAGATGCCGTCCCTTTTTGGGATTTTACTCTATCATGTAGTAGCTTCCTCCTTCTATTGTATAGCTTGTTTATGGCTGGGGTCCACCAGACAGGACGTCTGCCTTTGGAGGATTGGATCTTGCTTTTATTTGGGATTGCATGATCCATGCATTCCTGAAGGTGTTCATAGAATGCGTTTATAAAGGATTCTGCAGTCTGGGCCGTATTTTCCACAAGCCCGGGGGCTTTGAAGGATTCCACCTCGGTTTTGAGGAGTGTGAAATTTGCTTTAGAGAAGTTTTTCACTGTGGTTTTCTGGGCAGGGGGTGGGCCCGGGATGTGAATATCCAGTGAGATTAGTTTATGGTCTGATCTTACCAGTGAGGGATACACTTCTGGTCTGGAGCATAGAGTCCCCATGTTGGTGATGATCCGGTCCAGTATGTTTTCCCCTCTTGTGGGAGTGATAACAAGTTGTTCCATAGCATTTGAGTTTATAAATTCTAGGAACCTTTGGGCTAGGGTGTTGGAGCTAGAGTAATGCTCCCAGTCTATGTTTGGGTAGTTGAAGTCGTCCAATATAATGGTGTTTGGAGAGACCTTCATATTTTCCAGTGTTCTCCGGAAGGCCAAGTGGGGTTCCTGGGTTTGGGAGGGTGGTCTGTAGCAGGCTATAAACTGGAAGGCAGTTTTACCCACTGTTAGTTGCACATGGATAGTCTCTGATGCTTCGTGCTGTGCCACCAATCTGGAGGTGTGGGTATCTTTGACGAATATTGATGCTCCCCCCTCCTTTTGTGGTTCGGTCCAAGTTTTGGGGCCGAAAAGCATGGTATGAGGTATAACCTGGTAGTGCTAGGATGCTCTCGGGAGCCTTGAACCAGGTTTCTGTTACTGCACAGATATCGATGTTCTCCATGCTAAGGAGAGTTTCAAGTGCATGCATCTTGAGGTTTAGACTTCTGGCGTTGAGTAGCATTACTCTTAGTTTCTTATCCCTTGTGATACCTATGGAGGTGGGTTTGTCTTCTGAGCCTTGCCTAAAAAAGACACTGTGGGGGTGGCAAGAGCCTTTTCCAATATCCGAAAGCCCAGGGGTGACAAGTGCAAGCCGTCCCTAGCGAAGCATCGTGGCTTGTCGAGCATGTCATCACAGGCTGACAGGCATTGGATCCCCTTTGAATGACACCAATACTTAAGCCAATTGTTGAAATTGATTATCTTGTCTTCATATTGTGGCATCATTCTTGGTGAGGGTAAGATGCTACTCAAGGTCAGGGTCATACCGGCCTGGGCTACATGCTCAGAGAGCTCCTCTATGTCTCTCTTCATGTAGTCCAGGGAGGTACGTCTCAGGTCATTCACACCAACATGGGCAATGACTGAGTCATATTTGTACTTGCCTTGGAGTGACCTGAGTGCTTGTGTTATGTGGCGGATCATAGCGCCCGACAGGCAGCTCACCGTGACATTCTCCTTGTTCAGCCTGGTGAGCGGGACGTCAGTGTGCCTGACGATAGTCACCTATTACAAGTGTATCAGGTGTGTTTGTTGCAATATAGTTAGTGCATCAACAGCTTCGTGAGCATACTGTGCAAATTCAAGGACTTTTAGGAAGACTTAACTCTACAGCTGGTACGTGTTCTAACAGTAGTTTGGGTTTACCTCTCACACAACCCACACCTGTTCCATCGAATGCTGATACTGTTGGTGTATCGGATGGCAACAGCAGTAGTTCCGGCTTTAGACCATCAGCTGGGCCATCTACTTCAGCTAGCTCCTTTGCGGCTAACAACCGTAATCGCTGGATGACAAATTTCTTTAATTTCAGCCATGATAAGAATATGCCGCATGTGGGGTTAGAAATGCAAGGTAAATCGCTGACTGAACTAATGAAAGAGTTTGAGCTTAAGCTGTTTAAATTAAAAAGAATTCAATTGGAAAATGGCTATCTTGAACGTAATATCCAACTGCAGCTTGTACCTAAAGGTCTTCGGGTTTGGCGTTACCCGAATGGTTGTGAACAAAACGCTGATATGATTAAAGAGTTGCATACTATATTTGACACGACAGGGGTGCAAATTATGGAGATCATGGTGAAATACAACAATCTCCAGATAGATAGTTTGTTGAATACATTAGATGAGATCCACAATAAGATAACTCAAGATCTCCTATTCGATCAATACTTCACTAATTACATTAATATAGTGAAGGATATAGATAAGAGTTGTGACATTCTATTCAATAAAAAGTTTGACAAACTTCAGCGTGATATCTTAGCATACCGTAATGGTAAAGTCTATCCACTGGAAACGAAGGCTAACATTCGTAATTCCCTGACAGCTGAATTAGCCAATCCGAGTGAAGAACTGGATGATGGGGCGGTGACGGAAATAGCAGCAGGTTCTTATAGTGCCGCCGTTCGAGGGGCAGACCCTTTAGGAGATGCTCCAAGGAGGTCAGAAAGAATCAGACAGCAGGGGCCAGTTCATGGAAACAACGGCAATTACCACTCGGGAGCAAAACCCAGGACGGATTATCGGTGGCGAAACCAAGATGGCAATTGGCAGAAAACAACAAGAAGGTAACTAAAAAGATTTTTTGGTTACACGACTCATTTGCCTGTGACGACGACTGTTTTGTTTGTATGAATAGTGAAATGAATCTACATATGGGGCATATAGTGAAGAGCTGTGCTATTACCCCTACTAGATTAGATCCAACACGTTTTGATGTTGAATTTAGTGTGGTTAAAGCTGTGACGGATACTGAGCTAACCGGAACGAACTTTATCACTAGAACTGTTTGTGATGACTCTTTAACGAAAAGCTGTTTTTCTGTGTTAACAGAAGATATGGCGACTACTGACTTAAACAAAGCAGCGGTGACTGTTAATGAAGTTTGTGATTTTTTGCCAAGAAATGTTGGTATTTTGGATGAGAGTGATAATTCCCTTTGTAACATTACACAGGGAGCATTATGCAATTCAGTAGACAGTGACCTTGTGGATGAAGTAAATTTGGATGTTGACGACAATGTTTTATTACAGATGAGCACACACACGGTTGTGGACGAGTTTCAGGAGTTTAATTTTGATTCAGTTAAAACAAATAATAATAATAGTAAAGATATGTACGCACATAGTAATATACGACAATCCTTTGATGATGACATAAACCTGGGTGATCAGCAGTGTTTCGATATTCGTTCGAGGGGCAGACCCTTTAGGAGATGCTCCAAGGAGGTCAGAAAGAATCAGACAGCAGGGGCCAGTTCATGGAAACAATGGCAATTACCACTCGGGAGCAAAACCCAGGACGGATTATCGGTGGCGAAACCAAGACGGCAATTAGCAGAAAACAACAAGAAGGTAACTAAAAAGATTTTTTGGTTACACGACTCATTTGCCTGTGACGACGACTGTTTTGTTTGTATGAATAGTGAAATGAATCTACATATGGGGCATATAGTGAAGAGCTGTGCTATTACCCCTACTAGATTAGATCCAACACGTTTATGTTGAATTTAGTGTGGTTAAAGCTGTGACGGATACTGAGCTAACCGGAACGAACTTTATCACTAGAACTGTTTGTGATGACTCAACGAAAAGCTGTTTTTCTGTGTTAACAGAAGATATGGCGACTACTGACTTAAACAAAGCAGCGGTGACTGTTAATGAAGTTTGTGATTTTTTGCCAAGAAATGTTGGTATTTTGGATGAGAGTGATAATTCCCTTTGTAACATTGCACAGGGAGCATTATGTAATTCAGTAGACAGTGACCTTGTGGATGAAGTAAATTTGGATGTTGACGACAATGTTTTATTACAGATGAGCACACACACGGTTGTGGACGAGTTTCAGGAGTTTAATTTTGATTCAGTTAAAACAAATAATAATAATAGTAAAGATATGTACGCACATAGTAATATACGACAATCCTTTGATGATGACATAAACCTGGGTGATCAGCAGTGTTTCGATATTATATCTGGGGCAGTTGAAGGGAATAGTTTAACACACATTAATGAACAAGATGAGACGGTTAACTTGACTTGTAGTGATGATGTGGAGGATTTTATAACTCCCCTATCTAATCCTACAATTTTATTTAACACTACAAAGGATTTTAAGTTGTTCAACTATTCAAGTATTGTGTTTGACACGCAACATGCTGATATTCTATCAAAAGGCTTCAATTTTGTACCTCGTAGAAAAGGAAATATAGCTGAAACACTTAGGGATTTGAAGCTATTCACACGCAAATTGAACTTGTTGGCCCATTTTGGGTTTAAAAATTGTGAAGAGTATGCTTTGAGAGCCTCTAACTTACATAAACCAAGTTATTTTAATCCACCATACAATAACATGGTTCATATATTTGAAAACTTGTGTGAACAAGATATAAGAGAACTTTACAAGGATAACAATTTTACAAATCAAGGTAATTTAACCCAAGATAACATTAATAGTATTAACTACATTTGCCTTAATAAAAGTATACGTGTGATGAAGCCTGATAAGGGTAATGGAGCTGTAATAATGGACAAATTAGATTATGACAATGAAATGTTAACTATGCTTTCAGATGAAAACTATGCGGAAGTGAGTATTAATGAGATTCATATAGCATATCAAAAAATTGATTTGGTCCTTGAAGACATGTTATTTCAAGGGCAAATTAATGAGGACGAATTTTTCTTTATGTCCAACAAATACCCTGTTTTGAGTGGAATCTTTGGGATACCAAAGATCCACAAAGGTCTAAATAATGTTCGATTTAGACCAATTGTCGATGGGAAAAGAAGTAAAGTGTCCTTTATTAGTCAGTATTTGGATTCTAAGTTGAAAACAGGCCTAAACAGTTTTCCATATATAACCAAAGACTCGTGGCATTTTCTGGATAAGATTAAAAATTACGGTGCACAGCAAGACATCACTTTTTTGACAATTGATGTGGTTAACCTATTCAGTGTTATACCACATGATGTTGGTCTTGAATGGTTGGAAGATCAACTTATAGTCACTGGTGTTTATGACCAGAATCAAATAAATGTTTACGTGAGGCTCATGGAATTAGTGTTACACAATAATTTTATATTCTTTGAAGGATACAAGTTTCGTCAGAAAACTGGTGTGGCAATGGGGGCAGCTTGTGCCCCCATTTACGCCAATTATATCATGGCATATTGGGAAAATAATTTTGTTTTCAACAGTGAATATAGGTCATTTATTAAATTATATACTCGCTTTTTGGATGACATTTTTATTATATGGCAGGGTGAGAAGAAAATCTTGGAGACATTCATTGCTTACATCAATCAAACAGTTTGGTTTTTGAAATTCACTTATGAAATCAATGAGGAAAAAATTAGTTATTTAGATGTAAGTTTAACCTACAATAAAGATAATAATTATATTTCATCCAAAATTTTCAGAAAACCTACATTTTCAAACTCTTATTTGCATTATGACAGCTGGCACCCGGAGCATCAGAAAAAATCCATTATTAAAGGACAATTAATGAGGGCAGCACGTATGGTCAGCGAGGATGCTGACTTTCAAATAGAAGTTGAATTTATGATCAAATTATTCACTAATAGGGGTTACCCTATATCTTTATGTGATGATGTGAGGAAGGAAATACAAACAAAAAGGGATGGTGGACACATTCAGCCTATACTTAAAAGTTTACATTCTATATTTAATGATGATTCCAACAATAAAAATAGGTATGATATACGAGATGAATACATTTTGTTTGTAGTCACTTTCAATGCGGACACTGATGGTATTATTAAAATTATAGAAAAAAACTGGAGGTCATTTATTAGGCTTAAGGAATTTCAGGGTTTTGCAACCCGTAAGCCCAAGTTTATTTTTCGTAAGGATAGGGCTTTAAAACAAATCTTTGAGAGAGGCAATTTATCTGTCAATAATAATACAAATACATTTAGAGGTAATATTAAATGTGGTAGGTGTTCCACTTGTGCCTTTATTTTGCCAACAGGTAGTAAAATCACTGTTAACAACACATACATCAGGATTAGGGGCAAATTTAATTGCTATTCTACCAACGTAATCTACCTTGCGAAATGCCAATTATGCATGGCATTTTATGTGGGCAAGACATGCAGAAAATTTAGGGACAGAATCAAGGAGCATGTCCTAGATATCCAACATAAAAAGCCCACTAATGCTTTAGCACGACATATTATAACATATAATGATCACAAATTTTCCTTTTGTATAATAGAACAATTGGTCCAGGACCAACAAGGTAGGCTAACTGAATTTCATCTTGATGTATGTGAGCTAAAATGGCAAATGATATTGAATGCACACTTTTATCTGGGTCTCAATGAATTTACTTCTATTAAACCCTATTTTAGGCTCCAAAATATATTGGGATAACTCCTATGTGTAATTATTTTAAATGTGCAACTAGATAATCATATACTTCCTATGGCTATGTTTACTTGTATATTCAAGGCATTGGTTATACTTGAATTGTATAAGTTTTAATATTATATACTTTTTAGTTTTTATGTATTTTTTCTATATATTTTTATTCTTATTTTTCATAACTAGTGATGTAATTGCATTTTCATTTTTTAGTACATTTTGTAATTTTTATTATATTGTATATAGGTGGTTTGTAGAGTAGTATTAGGGTGAACAATAGGCTTTACTAGTAATTGTGCCTATTACTAGTTTTGTGTTTTAACAGCGTATCATCATTAGTTAATTTAGTTAATTGATAAATTGCTGTTAGTATATATTGAGCTGGTTTCTAACACTCTGAAGAAGTCCACAGGACGAAACCTAGGTCAGTGTTGGAGATCCGTGCCTTGTTGTTCATTAAACTTTTTGGTGGAGCTTCGTGTCTTCGTGGAATTTTGTATCAGGTGTGTTGTTTAGCCTTAAGAGCTGTGACTGTTCGGCACACTGGCTTTGTGAGCTACGTGTTGCACGTGTTTTGTTTTGGGGTAGCAGTTGCTTGGGTGTCTGCTTTGGCGGTCTCTGCTGCTTAGGCAGATTTTTATTTAGAGCCTCCGAGTATGTTTTTGTGTGTTTGTGTTTGGTTTGCTGTCGTGGTAGGTCTATGTGAGACTGGCATTGTAGTGAGTGTGGTTTCCTTCTCCTCCTGACTGGTTATGCCAGTACTGAGTTGAGAGAGCTTAGCCTCCAGTTTAGTTATATGGTTGCATCTCTCACATTTGTTGGAATTTGTTGGGAGGAGGAGAGGGTTGTCTGTGTACATGAGGCAGTCGTAACATTGCCTCAAGATTCCCAGATTCACCAGCTGGACCGGAGAGGAGCTTGACAACTGACCTTTGGACATGCTAGAATAGTATTGGGAATTCCTTTATAATTGAAAAAAAGGGCCAATGGGGAACAAGGTACTCAAGGGGAGTTTGTGAGGGTGTAGTGCTTTTAATTTTTTAGTGCTGACTTATGTAATTGCTTTAGTGAGCAGGTGTCAGGCTTTAGAGTAGGAATAGGGTGTTTATTATGAGAACTAGATCAGTTCTAAGGGAAAAATTGAAGAGCAGACTTTATGGAGCCAAGAATGATTTAAACCCAATTAAGCGGCGCTGCCCGATGCTGCGCTATGCGCAAAGCCGCGCTAAAGCGGGTTTTATACAGGGGGACTTGAAAGAGCTAGAAATTGGCCCAAAATGGCCAATAGACTACCAGATTCTTGTGCTGGGAACACTCTTCCAGGGATAGATAGGCTGCTCTAAGCTCCCCACTGCCACTGGTGAACAAAGAAGCCTCCCTTTATCCAAGAAAGGAAATGGGCAACACAGGAACTTTCCAAAAGTCCAGAATACAGCAAAGCCTGTATTTGGACTACTCTAGGTCAGGAAAGACGGGAAACAAGGATAATTTTTTTTGTTTTTTTTTCTTTTTTTGCAACACACAGCAGGAAAATGCAATAAATATGTAAGACAAGCTAGCGCACTTGAGTGTGTAGCCTCAACAGGTAAATGCAACAAACAGGACAAACTTTAAAAGTGCAGGTGCAAAAACAACTTTAAACAGTTTAAAACAGTTCAAGAAGCAGAAATACTTGCAGTTTAGCTAGATTGGACAGTCGCCCAGGTAGTAGCAGGAAAAAAACACTTTTATCAGGTTAGCAGTCGCTCTTTTAGCCTCTCTGCTGCTAGCACCACTCTGCAGGACCACGAGGAATTTGGCTGAGTAGTAACAAGTGCAAAAACCACGCCAAAGCGGGTTTTATACAGGGGGACTTGAAAGAGCTAGAAATTGGCCCAAAAGGGCCAATAGACTACCAGATTCTTGTGCTGGGAACACTCCTCAGTTGTGTTAAGGCAAGTATTATGACCTTTGGAGGACATTAATGGTGCATCTGTAATTAGCAGTGAAGTAATAGCTGGATTTGTGAGGAGGATTTGAATCTACAAGAGCTCCATGTTAGGGTTGTGGGTAATTTGATGCGAGATGAATCCCCAAAACACGATATATTGTGAAGTAGTGCCAAAGTGATTATATGTTTATTGTATGTTTTTGCATTACAATATTTTGTATAACTGATGAAATGCAACTAACACAATGCCCGTGTGAAGGTTTTACAGATGTGATGACCACCCATGTTGCAAAGTACTGTGAACCACTAGTAATTGTTAGCCTCTTTTTCTTATTCCAGAGACTGTATTTCCTTACCTTTGGCAAGGTATGTAATAGTACTTTCTGTTGTGCTTTATTTTGTAAGCTGTGTATGACTCTAGTAGTTGTATTGCTTTGAATCTGGAATTGTATTATTTCCACTTTTGTTCATCTTTGAATACTGTGTTCGACTGATGGCCCATCAAACATTCACATGCAACAAGCCCTGACGTGTCCACAGTGAATGTCTTCAATTAGCTATCAGCTTGGCAGTGGTCTACTAAGGGCAATAACATTCATGTCATCATGGTAGTAAAATGATAAAGTGCCTGTTTTGGATGAGTTTGAAGCAGTGTTACTGTTGTTGCTGATGACATAACATCACCAGGATCCTGTCTGCCCATTTGATCATATTCGATACTCTTATCACTTTAATTGTAAAGTAATCATAAGATAAAGAAAAGTAATACCCCAGATTTGCAGCAGGTAGCCCGACATTTCATAAGCCATTCAGGACTGTGCATTTCAAAAGTGAAACTATCAGTTTCTTTGTACAGCACAGTTGTCTCGGTGTAAAGGTCGACGTGTATACACTGTGTAGTATGTTAAGCCTCAATAGAAGAGATTTGGAGCTATGTGTAAGTAAGTAAATTTGAGAAAGTAAATAGTGATAATTTGTTAGCTGCAACAATGCCTGACTTTGGGAAGAGACAGGAAATTGCATGAGTGTGATGAGGGAGTGCAGTAGTATTTAATGGGCCAAAGTTCAGAAAAGGAGACATGAGATTCACATGAGAGAGTAATGTCTTCAGAGGCGTTGATAGTTTGCAAGAATGGTCACGTGCGGTAAATTAACTGTAAGTTCACAGATGTAATCAAGAGTGAATGAGACAAAGTTTTAAAGTGTATACTGCCATTTCGTAACATGGTTGAATTTTGATTGTGAAATTATAGCTGAATATTCTATGTAAAATAAGGGCTCTGTGACTAGACAAAGCAGAATAAACAAAAGGATGAATCAGCAGGTAGACAAATATGTGTAGTTAATGGCATTGTGTAACAGCAGATAAGCAATTCAGTGGATAAACACAATTATCATGGCACCTGTATGCTTAATCTTATTACAAATTATTCAGGCAAACTAGCAGATAGCGTGGGAATTTATGCAGACTGGCAGAGAAATCGAGATGGTTGCATGTTTTTAGTTTTCTTGCACATGCACTTTGTAAACGATGAATTCACTTGTTTTGTTTCAGGACTAAATGTGTTGTAGATGTACATTTTTTGGGGATGGAATTAGAATGAAAAGTTTAATATGAAGTTGTTCTATCTCGCCATTCATTCTTACTGATGAGTTTGGAGCCGATCCTCTGCTCCGACTTGGCCAACTGCAAAAGCTCGAGGTCTTCAGCTCGAGGCCAACTCCCTATCCCATGATGCACCTAGTGCTTCCCTCAGATCTCATTTGCCGCTGCAACTGATCGTGCGTCTCACCAGCTCGGCCAGTGAAATTTAAGTATTTTTTTAAACATATATTTTCTTTTTTGCTGTAGTTAGTATTTTTCTATTTTATAGCTTCAAGTGTTATTATGGTTTAGGTAGTGGTCATAGCTAGATTTTTTGAAGTTTCTTAGTGTAGTTACATAGCTCCCTTAATTCTTCCCTGTGGTGCCTGGTGTTATCAGGATTAACCTCTTTGTACCGAAGCCTGTTTTTTTTCCAAGGGCATTTTTGTGTGTGTGTGGTGTAGTTATAAAACCTAGAATAGTTATTCTTGAATTTTTACAGCTTTACTAGTGAGCATTTTTCCAGTAGAAGTTAGGGCCCAGTCTTATTAGGGCCATTTTATTGTACTGTGTGTTTTGCTTCTTTGTGGATTGTCGCTGGCAGACAAAACAACGTAACCCTGATTCACTTTAAGTAGTTAGTGTATATATGGTGTGTTTTTTCTGAGAGCCCTGTGGTTTCTTTGAAAGGGTGTTGCCTTATACTTCAGACTTAGCTAGAAAATGTATATGTCCTTCTAATTAATTTCTGTCATGTCTCAACAAGAGAAGGTGAAGTCAGGATTTAAAAAAAATGTCCTAAATGTGGAAAAAAATGTTAACAGATGGTCACACAGAATGTGTCTATTGCTTAGGTGAAGTTCACCTACAAGAGAACTGTGCCATATGTCATTCATTCAGTTCTCATGTTCTTCATGAGCATAAGAGTAAGCTGATAGCTAGGGGACTATTAAAGTTTTCCTTGCAGGACTCTTTGGATAAGGGCAGATCACCGGACAAGACATCAAAATCTTCAAAGATTTTTGTTTTCTAAGTCGTCTTCTGGATCTGAGCCAAAAAAGGGTTCATCGACCTCAAAACCAGATAAGACTTCTACCTTGGCTCCATTACTTTCAGAACCAGCAGTTGTTACTTTTTGTAGGAGTCAGTCCGCTATACTGGAGCCGGTGTCTCCTACTCTAAAGTCTCCAATTCTTTAGTCATTGACCTCTTCCATAGCTTCCTCCCGATCCTCAAGACTTTCAGATAAGGATGTGGATTGTGTGGTGCAGAGGCTTCTGCAGACACAGCGCTATCAAAAATTTTGTCGGGCCCGACCCTTGGGGCTTCGGAACTGACTATGACCCAGCCCATTACTTCTGTTCCTCCTCCAATTCGACTTGAGGTTTTGGAGCCGGAGTGTTCGGAGCTGATGATTGTGGAATCGCCGGAGTCGACACCCCATCCAGGTCCATCAGTTCCAACTGCTCTGTCTTCCTCAGTAACAACCTTGGAGTCTAGGGGCCGACACACACCGGTCAGGTCTGGAGAGGATAGTCGTACTGATCTTTCAGTTCCGACTTTGCCTCTTGGGGCCTCAGCATGGGTGAGTTCGACACCTACCTCAGGCTCGGAGCCCACCACTTTGGTGCCGAGGAAATTGCCTATTTCTTCAGATCCAGGGGTTTCTTTGGATTGGAGCCAGGGGGCCTTTGATGCCATGAGGAGTGTTGTCCCCTTGGGCACCCACATCATTGGTACTGCTTTACTGATCCCTCAAAAGCATAGAGACCCAGAGTCTCAGGTTGCCCCACTGGGTGAGCTCTGCTCTTCCGAGATCTCCTCAGAAGCTCCCACTGAGGAGGTTCCCAGGAAGAGGCTTTGCAAGAGAGGAAGCATCTGGACTCCCCACAGGAATCTATCACATTGGATACTGACTTAGATGAGTCAGAAGGGTCCCTACAGTCCCCCTCTGAAGATATCTCATTTAGGGATATCTTGGAAATTCTTAAACAGAGGGGTGGCTGGAAGCCCATTAACCATACTGATGATGAGTCAGTCCTCCTGAAGGCTTTTGGGTCTCAGCACTCCACCACTTGGGTGTCTCCACCCTTTGATGAGCTGATTGAGCTAATCTCTCAAAGGGCGTGGATGTCCCCGGACACCATGTTGCCTGTCCCTAGTAGGCCTAATAAATTTCTAACTTCTCCCCAGGACAAGACCTTCCTGACCAAAGGGGTGCTCGCTGATGTTATAGTGGTGGCAGCAGCCACCAAGAAGGAACTGTCAGAAACTTCTACGTCTGTCCATCCTCCTAATAAGTATTCTAGGGTCATGGACAGATATGGTAAGTGCACATTTAGTTCAGCGACTTTTGCTGTCCGATCACTGAACTAACACACTTTACAAGGTTGCAAAGGGATCTCCTGAAAGAACTAGAAGATACTCTACAGGGTTCAGTAGATGTGGAGGTCTCAGAGAAAGTAACTTCCCAGCTCACTACCCTTAATTCTCTTGTAAAAACTCTTCCATGCATCTGGTCTCGTATGCAGTTGATGGAACGAGTAGGGCAGCGGGTACAGGAATTGCTATTAGGAGACATTCCTGGATATGCTTATGTTCCTATGCAGAGCCCTTTAAGTCATCCTTTATTAACACCCCATTCGATGGCTTTTCCCTTTTTGGACCCAAAGTGAAGGAAATGCTTACCAGGAGTGAGCAGGAATGAAAGACTCTGCCATCGGAGTCCGTTTTTCCACCCCTACCAGACCTTACCTTAAAGGTCAGAAGGGAGGGAAGATGTAGTTCTGTAAAACTCAAGGAGCTTTCCAGGACAATCTTGGTGAACCCCCCTCTAGAGGCAGACAAGGGGTTAACAATGGAAGATGCCACCCATGAGGCGGAGGGGGTCCGCAGAATCGGGGCGACAGAGACCAGTTCTTTGGAAAGCCCTATCAGTGGTTCTGAGAGGAGGCCTGCCTGTCCATCTTTGGAGGCAGTCAGGGGACGCTTCCCTTTGTACCCAGACACCTGGCTAAAAATAACAAAAGACAGCTGGGTGCAAAGTATCATATCCAGGGGATACTCAATTCCCTTTGCCAACCCCCCATAAGAAAAATCCCGGACGTTCCACCCAGTCACAGGGAACAAGGAGCCACAGAGATTCAAAGGTTGTGGGAAAAAAAGTCATCCAACCAGTCTCGGCAGACCAAAGAGGATCTAGAACTTACCCAAGGTGTTTTTTTTTTAGTTCCAAAAAAACATTGGACTGGAGGCCCATTTTGGATCTCAGCAGACTAAACAAGTCGGTAAGAAAGACAAAATTCCAGATGGTCACGCTACAGTCAATATTTCCCTTTTTAAAGAAAGACATTCAAATGTGCTCAGTAGATCTCCAGGAAGAGTACTACTACATAAAAATGGACAAGCCATCCAGAGATCAACAGTCATTATCAATTTCGCACTCTGTCCTTTGGTCTTACTACAGCCCCCAGAGTGTTCACCAAATGTATGGCAGTAGTCACGGCTCATCTGAGACGTTTGGGATTCCAGGTGTTTCCATACCTATACGACTGGCTCCTCACTGCCACCACCAGGCATCAGCTCATACAAGCAAGGGACACAGCTTTGAACCTCTGCAGTCAGTTGAGGATTACTATAAATTCAGAGAAATCTGCCTTGTCGCCATCACAACATACCGTTTTTATAGGAGCAGAGCTGAATACCATTATCATGATCTTAAACCTTCCACCAGAAAGAGTTTGTGTTCTACAAAAACAGGTCATGGACCTGCTCCTGAAAGAAAAAGCCTCAATTTCAATGGTACTCAAATTGTTGGGGACAATGGCAGCAGCGATCATTGCAATTCCTTTAGGTCGAATGCATATACGTGTACTGCAATGGCTCCTGTTCATGCAACGGTCTTTTCAAGAACTCCCAATGTCACACAAAATCCTGATAATGAATTCCTGCAAGAAGGACCTTCAGTGGTGGCTGACATCTCACCAAGTAACTCTAGAGTGCCCCTTTGTTCTACCCACTCCCATCGCCACCATTACCACAGATGCCTCCTTGTGTGGGGGGAACATTATCAGGGAAGAACAGCCCAAGGCACATGGAAGAGATATGAGGCCCTTCTGCATATCAGTGTCCTGGAGATGAGTGGTACTTCAAACATTGCAGTCCTTTCAGGACTGTCTCCCCTTTGGAACTGTTGCAATTCAGACAGACAATATGTTAGTGGTCTGGTACATAAACAAACAAGGAGGAACCAGATCTTATCCCCTGTGTCGAGAGGCCCTGAGAGTATGGCAATGGGCAACCTCCACCCAGCGCTTTCTGATAGCAGTGCACATCCTGGGGAGATATAATGTGATAGCAGACAAACTGAGCAGAGCAATTCTGTTGGCTCACTAGTGGTCCCTAAAAGAAGTAGCGGCGGAAAGGATATTCCGTAGATGGGGCCAACCTTGGTGTGATCTGTTTGTAACCCCAACAAACACAAAATGCAGCAGCTACGTTGCCATAATTCCCCCTCCGGGGGATGCCCCAAGGGATGCACTTGTACACAATTGGCCCCTGGGCCTCCTTTATGCCTTCCCTCCTTTCCCTCTGGTACCCAAAGTTTTACAGAAAGCCAAGGCTCTGGGAAGGACCATCATTCTAATAGCCCCTTACTGGCCTCATCAAATTTGGTTCCCCTTCCTCCAGCCTTATCTATTGGAAGAACCTTGGATTCGGGACCCAGTGCCAGATCTAACTCATTCATCAGGGGGTCTCCATCCTTCTCTTCAGTCCCTCAAACTGACAACTTGGCTGCTCCATTTATTAACATAGCCAGAATTCACAACCTCTCAGCTGCGGCTCAGCATATTTTAACATCCTCTCATAAATTGTCTACCAGGAAGTTATATCTTAGTAAATGGAAAAGGTTTTCTACATGGGCATTTCAGAACAATATTAACCCTGTACCTGGCTTCAGTTTCATCCATTATGGAGTTTTTGACTAAACTTTTTAATGAAGGGGCAGCAGCAACCATTTGAGTTCAATTGGCAGCAATTTCTTACATCTTGGTGACCAGGGGTCTAATATCATGTCACATAGACTCTCCAAAGCCTTTCTCAAGGGTATGGTTCATTTGAGACCACCTATCAAAGCTCCAACTATGCCATGGAATCTAAATTTTGTTCTTTCTCGAATAATCCTACCCCCTTTCGAACCAGCCTCATCTTGTGACTTGAAATATCTGTCATGGAAAAAACATAGTTTTAATAGCTATTACTTCTGCTCGGAGGGTTTTAGAGTTACAGGCCTTGTCCATTAAACCCCCTTATTTGATTTTCCATAATGACAGAGTCTCACTCATAACGAATCCTTCATTTTTATCTAAAGTTAGCTCAGAGACATCTCAACCAATCTGTTGAATTGCCCATATTTTTCCCTAAATACACTAATAAGATGGAATATGTGCTGCACAAACTTGATGTTCACATACAACTTTAATTCTATTTAGACAGGACCAAAGATTTCAGGAAAACATATCAGCTCTTTGTCTTCTTTTCAGAGTCTAAAAAGGCACTCCAGTGGTGAAAACCACTTTATCAAAATGATTATCAGATTCTATATCCTTCACCTACAATTCAGTGAATACACTGTTACAACAGAAGATAAAGGCCCAGTCTACTAGAGCTGTATCTACTTCACCAGCCTTTACGGTTATATTACCATTAGATAAGATTTGTGCAGCAACTACTTAGTCAAGGCCTCATACCTTCATCACTCATTACAAAGTAGACAAGGCCTCCAGGGACAGGGCTTCCTTTGCTTCCACTGTCTTGAAGAATATTCTCCCATGAACCACATAAGAAAGATGGTGCTTGGGACGCTACCCATCAGTAAGAATGAACAGTGAGATAGAACAACTTCACATAAAGAAGTTATGTACTCACCATAATGTTCCATGTGAGTTGTTCTTCTCGCCTTCATTCTTACATCCCACCCTCCAACCCCCATCCAGGCTCCTTGAGGACCAAGATTTCATTTATGTCATGGTTTATTGTCTCTTATCCAGTTTCTACTAGTAGCATATTAGTATGATATTTCAAACAGGCTTGTGGTGGAAGCATCAGCTGGAGCTCTGTCCCCTTTCAGACAACACTTCATAGGGAGTTGGCCTCGAGCTGGTTGAAGACCTCGAGCTTTTGCAGTTGGCCAAGTTGGAGCAGAAGATTGGCTCCGAACCCATCAGTAAGAATGAAGGCGAGATGAACAACTCACATGGAATGTTATGGTGAGTACATAATTTCTTTTTTTTCCCATTGTACATTCATTTTAATTTTTCTTAATATGTATTATTATTTATGTTAATATACATTTGAATGACAGTTGTGGAATAATTTGTAATATACTAGCTTGCTTTTTCTGTAGGAAGCAGATTATGAGCAGCTGCAGCATTTGACACTGGGTATAGTTTATTCAAACAAAGCGACGTACCACCACTCACTCGGAATTGTGAGTTCCAGGAAGCCAATTCCAATAAAAGTGAATATAATAAATGTTCCAGAAGGTGCTATGTTTCGGCCAAGTAGAAAGATTGTTTCTGTTAGTGAAGATAAGAAGGTCATCACTCTCAATAAAGTAGTCACAACATATGCAGCGATTGAAGAAGATACTGGATTGACTGCAAAGAATGTCATGTAAGATGTCTAAAGTTAGCTAGAAGTATCTGTAGTATTTTAAAATGCTATATTTTTTACCTTTACCTATTTGAGTTTTTTTTTTAATCTGATGAAAATTCTTAGCCATGTTTATGTTGCCTTAAAACTTTACTCTGTTTGTACTTTTCTTTATGTAAAATGGTGATAAAATACCTACATAATAAGATCTGGTGCTGTACACAGGTACAGCCGTTCCCATACCTTTCAGCTTTTCAAAATCAAAGCAAGGACAATGAAAAGTCATAGTCAAAATTTGCCTGTGTGTAAATTTGTGCACCTGGTGATTTGGAAAATAATGTGCTAGTTTGCTTTCTTGGGGGGACAGTTTCTATAAAATTTGAGTCCTTGTGGTGCTAACAAAAGAATACCTGCATAGCTATTATTCACTGCAATAGATACCACATGCATGGTTCCGTATAGTACAGAAATGATACTTGATATCAGAAATTACCAGTCCAAACATGTGACATTAAATAGTTTATTGAGTCAAAAGCTAGAGTTCTTTACACAGATGAGATACACACCACTGTAACAGTGTTCATAGTTGAGATGCACACTACTAAATCCTCACAGTAGTAAAGTGTAGAACTTAACTGACGGTATGAAACAATAAATATACAATGTTAAATACAAATCAATACAAACATGTTTAAAAATTAGCAAACTGTAATAAGCTATTTCCATAACTATGTTACGAGTGGAAGCATTTAGTAAATGCTGTTATTGCCTATGTGGTCAGAACTGATGCACTTTTGCTCTGTGTGTGTATGGGAGAATGGCAGTCAAGGAAATCCAAGTTTGTGGATAGCACAGAGGTGAATGCCAGATCAGTGTCGGTTATACCAGGAAACTGAGGAACTGTTTCAGCAGAATTTATTTGTTTCATTGAATAAAATGTGCAACTCAGTGATGGATGTGTTATTATAGTCCTCCAGTTGTGAGGGTTGTGAGGTAACATTTTGGATGAATTGTTAATGCAGAATGAGTTGGAGCATGGAAAAGATGTTTCTTGTGGTGAAATTATGTGCAAAATTCAATCAGAGGTATCGCAAGCTATTTTGAAAGGAGATCAGCAGACAAAGAAATCATATGATGAGACTGTTAAACTCCAGTGAAAGTCATCAGAGACTAACACAGGAGAGAAAATGTCAACAATCAAAGGAAATTTATGGTGAGAATTCAAAACAAGGAAGAAAAGAAATGGACAGGTGTGACATTTGGGATAGTTTAATGGTCCCATTGGGAGTGAAGGATCAGGAAGCAAGAACTTTTATACATTCATAGAGACATTTTGTGACATTATTTTTGAGACTGGTTCTCAATTTTTTTGGGGAGCGGTGAGAATGAGAAGAAAAAGAACTGTAATCCATGGAATTCTTATGTGATGAAAGCATTTCACAGAGAAAAAGAAGACGCGTTTTCAATTGCAAGCTGAAGTTGAAGAAGATACTAGACATTTAAGCAAACGTTGTGAAGTTGTTCTGGACATTAGCAAAGCATATGATAATAGAGGATTATGGACTGGGGGATGGGACTGCCATATTGTACTGAAAATGGAAAAAGAAAAAACATGTTCATATCTCTACTATGATAAATGTAGAGGGTAACAGAGGTGTTGTAAATATTGGTGACAACACAGAAAAGACATGATCATTTGATTAGTAATTGTGATAAGATGAAATGATATATTTGTGGGAAAATGGGTCATGATGCAAAAAAGTATGAATGGAAATGTTATAAATGTAACAAAATTGGACATTTATGGATGGATTGTAACCTAGTGAGGATAGTATGCAAAGAGAAGAAACGGCCCCAGTAAAAAAAATAGAGGATGTAGGGGAGCAAGAACAGGATAACAAAAAAAGATAAGGATAAAAAAGTGAAACAGAAGAGAATATAAAATAAGGTTCTGAAATAAGTGATGAGGAAAGATATAAATTGGAAAATAGTGAAAGGTAAGAATTATATTGGCAAAAGAGTAAGAGGCAGAAAAAGTTTAAAGGGATAAGTGTAAAAGAGAAAAGGAAATGGATAATGCAAATAAAATAATTTCTTTAAATTTATATAATTTCTGGTGAACTATAACATAGACATAATGAAAAATTTAGAGAGTTTTCAGTAAATGTCAGTAGTATCAAATATAAGTAGAATAGGCATTATAAATTGGTGTAAGTATGATGATATAATACTGGAAGATATAAGATTTATGACACAAGAAGAATGATTACAAAGAAACTTTGGTGAGGAGATACAGTATGGAATTTGGAAAAGGAACTATGTTCAGGCATAGTTATACTTTGTAAAAAGTCTGTGAAAATATTGAACATTAACATTGGCAATAATGGGAAGATTAACTATTGTAGATATCTTATAGTATGCTCATGTTACAAGTAAATAAAGGGAAAATGTATTTCATAACATTTTGGATTATGTAGTAATATGAATATAATATTAATGAGAAATTGTAATTGTAATTTGAGAGGAATATAGAAGAAGAGAGAAAACTATGTTAAGAAAATTTTTGAAGTTATAAAATGTGGCAATTTAAACATTTGGAATAATATTTTGTAGACCTAGTCAAATATGTATATATGTGTGTGTGTGTGTGTGTGTGTGTGTATATATATATATATATATATATATATATATATATATATGGGGCCCGTATGGATCAACGAACGGCAACATAACTGAAACAGATTTGGCCGGGCATACTTGCACGAAAGTGCTTTTCATCGAAAGGCACTTTCGCATAAGTATGCCTGTTGCAGAGATCGCACTCCAGTGGGGATAAGGGAAAATTCCCTTTTCCCCACTGTAGTGCGACCTCGGAGTGAGAATATTTAAGTAGGGGGGTGTGGGAAGTGCAGGGGTGCTTGCCCCTCTGCAAAAACATAAAAGTAATGTTTTATTCTTTTGTTTAAACACACTTTAATGAAAGCGCTTTTTCGGTGAAAGCACTTTCATTAAAGTGTGTTCGGTGATTGTGGATTCGGACTATTGAACGTTCGTTCAATAGTCCTAGATCCATATATATATATATATATATATATATATATATATATATATATCAATGACAGAAATAGAGGTTATGTTATTCTATCCCAAGGTTTAAGTATAGCTAAGGGAGAGACAGTTGTAACATGCTTTTCAGATCACTCAGCCTTTTAGATAGAAGTAAATGAAAATTAGGAGCAAGTCTGATAAGCAGCACCCGCAGCGCATGAACAAAGTAGAAGAATGCCGAAACAAGCGGAGAAATACCATGGCACCATTATAGAAAGACATTATTTAAGAAATCCTTTAAAGCATCTGTACACTTTGCTTTACAGTTTAGTTTTTCTGCTCTTCTTGCATCTGACTGCCATTCTAAAAAAAACATTTCTTATATTTTTCTTTCAAAGTTAGCCACCACTCAGACCAGTTTTTATAAAACATTCTAGTGGGAATGTGATCTTTCCATTAACGCACTTATTTTTTCCATTTCATTCCAAAGTTCCTCATTTATTATTTTTATTCCTTTTACTATTATTATTTTATTCCTTTTCCTCCCTCCTTTAATCTGAACAAAAAAGAAAGAAATTTATATTACCAGCTTAAAAGTGATGACATCATTCGTATAATGAAACCTGATAAGGGGGGGGGGGTTGTTGTATGTGATTCCATTCAGTACAGCAAAGACATCTTTGACATTTTGAATGATGACAGTACCTGTACTAGTGCTACAGTCAATTAAATTATTGTTAGTTATCAAAGGATTGATGCTCTTTTTTTTTTTTTTTTTTTTTATTATTATTTATTTATTTTTTTTTTTTTTTTAGAAGAATATTTACTGGAAATTATTTAAAAGTAATGAATCTAACAGTTCCATCAATTTTTGGTATACCAAAGGTCCACAAAGTGTTCATCAACCTCACCTTTAGGCACATTGCAGCTGTGGGAGGGTTATCCCATAGGAGTATGTATTGATAAATGGTTAAAACCTATTTATAATAATGTCCTTCATTTGATTGATTCATGTGACTTTTTGGGTAGGCTTAAAAAAAGATTTATGGAACAAAATTATATATTTTTAACTATAGATGTTGTGGACCTTTTTAGTTCAATCCCAAGAGATGAAGGTTTGGAATAATTTCTCAGTAGTGTCAACACCCACATGAAATTAAGTAAAAGTAAAACTAGTTTAATGTATGACTTGATAGTCATTGTGCTAGATTATAACTTCATATTCTTCGAGGGAGAGGAGTTTAAACAAAATAGAGGAGTAGCTATGGGAGCGTTGTGCACCCCAATATATGCTAATCTAGTTCGCTTAGACTGGGAAACCAAATATGTTCTTAAAAGTAAATTTAGGAACTATATTAAATTATATGTCAGATTCCTGGAAAATATATTCTTCGGAATGGGATGAAAGAACAAATCCAGGAATTTATCCATTATTTAAACAGTATTTCTAATTTTTTTAAGATTTACTTAGTTTGACAAGTATGAAGTTAGTTGTCTTGATACTCTGGTTAAACACCATGAATTTGGTTTTAAGTCTAATATATACAAGAAGGAGATTTTTAGCAAAACCTACTTGCACTTTTTTAGTTGTCACCCTTTATGCAAAAAAAAAAAAAAAAAGTATTTTAAAAGGGCAACTCATTGTTGTGGCTAGAATGACCTTCCATAAAGAAGATATTTTAAGAGAATTAAATAAAGTGGCAGAATTTTTTTAGGAAGAGGATACCCACGGAAACTTATATGAGTTAATAAGTTGTGTATATACCCAATGGGGAAAGAAATATCAGCCCCTTCTTGGAGTAGGGTTAACGAAGACAGCTAACACTTCAAGGGGCTTAATAATTGAATTTGGGACCCAGGCTCAGGAGATCAAGTCAATTGTGAGAAAAAAATTGGAGTATTTTGAAGACAGATCCTGACCTAGTTCATCTCCTAGGACCTGAACCTTGCTTTAATTTTTAGACTGGGTTAAATCTTAAAGGAAGTTTTGAGTGTAAAGGATGGTCTCTTGAGAAGAATAATGAGGTTACAGGAACTAAAAGGTTTGGGTGTTGTGCTCACTGTAGTTACATTTTAGATGCATGTTCCATTACCCCTGAAAATAGGCTCGCAATTTAAAATTTCCACTGGAACATCTTTAAGATAGCGGTAGCAGGTATGAGAAAGGGCTGGTGGGTACTTTTTTCTGCAATAGTTGTAAATTTTGTAGGTTTATATACCCTAACAGTCAGTATCATTTTGAACATCTTGGTTTTACTTTTGAGGCTAGAGGCAAGTTTAATTGTAAAAGTGAAGGATTTAGATGTTCATCGTGTTTCACTGTTGCAATCATTACAATTGGGTTATCCTGCTGGCAGGCTACCCGCAGTCGGCCTGAATTCCAAAGTCTAGGTCCGGCATCGGTTGCTGTCGCCTCCTCCCTGATGTCAGTGCGCCAGGGGTATAAAAGATGCAGCCGACGCCATTTTCTTCAGTCTTTCTTGCCGTGCGGTGCCCGAAGCAAAAGCAGTTCGCAAGTGCTGGTCGGCCGACTCCTGAGATTTTCAAATTTGAATTTCAGATCCAAAGTCTTCATTAAAGCTAAGTACCCCGTTGGGAAACTTTTTTCTTGCTCCAGACCGATGTCAGAAAAAGTTAATAATTGTATTTCTTGTGGGAAGCTAATACCTCATAAGGATTTTCATTCTTACTGTATTCCTTGCCTAGGCCCTGACCATGACGTTGCTAGTTGTCGGTTTTGTGCTAGATTTAACCAACGCACTATTAAGCGTCGGTACGATTTTGCATTTCATTACTTTGGTAGAAGATTCAATTATATAATGCCGTCAGAACAGCTGACTACCAGAGTTTATAAAAAGCGCAAAGAAAAAGAAAAGACAGGCATCCGAGGTCCAAAACCGACGACGAGGCTTCCGCTAGGCCTGTCGCCAGATCGCCGGTTCTCAGTGAGACGCTTTCTCAGCCCCTGACGCCTGCTACCTCAGAGCCACAGGCTGCTTCCGACTCCCACGTGGAGCTGACTAGGCCACTGGAAACTCAAGGTATTGGACACTCAGAAACTATTCCCTCAGATGGGTCCGGAGCAGCTGAGCAGGCATCGGCTTGTGAGGGTATTTTCAGGCCTACACAGTTATATGTGAAATGTACTTCAGTTTCAAAGGCAAAGACTAAAGCAGCTCGAAAGACAAAGAAACAAGTACCGCATTCTCCTGGACAGGCCACCATGCCTAAAAAAAAGATGCTTAAAATGGCCGAAGACCTAATTACTTTGATCACGGGTTCCCATCCCCCTCCGGATAAGAGGCCTAGGCAAGAGATAGAATATGAATCTTCAGATCAGGTTTCCATTTCCTTCTATTTTCTCTTCTGAACTGGAATATTCTCTTCCTCCCTATGAGGATTCTGATGATGCAGAATCTATCCCTTCAGCCTCTCCTCCTGAGGATTATTCTTTTGGGGAGACACTGCATACTATGAGGGAGCATTTCCACTGGGAGAGCCAAGATTACTCAGAATCCAAGAAAAGGCTCATAGTCTTCCTTTTATTACCTCAACACAGGCCCCTTGCTATCACACCTGTTTTAGACATTGTAGATGATGTATTCTCAGAGTCCGCTCTGTCTCCAGACTCTTTACCACCAGCTCCTGTTAAGTCAGACAGATACTACAGGGTTCCTGATTCACATAAATTTCTTTATAAACCCCCCTGCTGCTGACCCAGAAACCATCTCTCAGGGTCCCAAAGGGGTCAAGGCTTCCACTGCAAAAACCCCTATCCCCTCTGACAGGGATTCTAGGGCCCTGGACAGATGGGGGAAAAAGATTTATACTTCTGCTACCTTGGCTGTAAGAGCCTTAAATTGACAATTTCATATGCTTAAATATCAGCAATGTCTTGTGTCACTGCTTAAACAGAAAATGTTGACAAATTCAGAATGTGCAGAAAACAAAGAAATGCAGGATTTATTGCATGCAGCTGAACACGTGGGAAAGAATACTTTGCAATGTGGGTTTGATTCTCTAGAGGCCTCCTCATTAGGAGGCATGCTTGGTTAAAAGAACAGAATCTGCCTGATCATGTTAAAGCAAAACTATTAGATGCTCCATTACAGCATGATACTTTGTTTGGTGTTAAAGCAGAAGAGGTGTTGAAGAAAATGGAGGACAAAGCTAAATCTATGCAAACAGTCAAGGATTTCTTGCAGGTACAGCCTCCCAGATTTAGCAGGAAGTGGCCTACAAAGAATTGGTCCTTTCCAGTGTCAGACAGGCCACAAAGAGGCAGATACAGATGCCCCAGAGGCAGATCACAGCCCCAAGGCTCATACAGGCCTAAACAATAGGGTGCTTCTACCTCCAAAAGCGGAGAGGAAAAAAATCACAGCTATACAGGAAACGGTCTCAATGACTTTCCCCTGCCAGCACCAAGCACTTATCTTCTGGCAGCTCCTTTGGGGGGAAAACTAGCTCTTTTTTCACAAAATTGGCACATTATCACTCAGGACAAATGGGTCTTGAATATCGTATTACAAGGCTACAGGTTCCACTTTCACACCCTGCCAAGGCCAAACGGTATGCCAGACCTGCCACGCAATCAGTGGGCAGAGGCACAAAAACAAATTTCATCCCTCATGGACATGAGAGCCATTCAGCTAGTACCACAGCAAGAGCAGGGACTAGGATTCCACTCAAGGCTATTCTTGGTGCCCAGAAAGGACAAAGCCTGAAGGCCAATACTGGACCTGTCTATCCTAAACACATTTCTGGATATTCCAAAATTCAAAATGTTAACTCTGCAGCAGCTTCTGCCCATGCTGGGCAAGAGGGCTTGGCTTGTGACTTTAGACCTAAAAGAGGCATACCTGCATGTCCCAATCAGACAATCATGCAGAAGATACCTCAGATTTATAGTTGGCACAATGCACTACCAATTCTCTGCACTGCCCTTTGGCTTATCTACTGCACCCAGGGTCTTCATAAAATGCCTGGCACCAGTGATTACATTTTGCAGACAAAGAGGAATACAAATATATCCTTACTTGGACGACTGCCTTATTCAAGCAATGAACAAGGACATTCTACTACAGCATCTGGCATTCGTAAAAAGATTACTAACAGGTCTAGGGTACACAGTAAACGAAAAGAAATCAAAACTCGTACCCTCTCAAGAGATAATATTCCTGGGAGCAAGCTGAAATACAACTGCCCAGATGGCTTATCTCACGCCAGACAAACACAGACAACTGACTACTTATTTCAAAATGTTGGCAACATAGACCCAGTTATCTGCAAGAAAAATTCTGCAGGCTTTGGGCTTCATGGCATCTTGCATTCTGCTAATTCCATATGTAAGACTGCATAAGAGGAAACTTCAGTGGTATTTAAAAGGTGTTTGGACTCAACATTGCCACAGCCTGGAAACAATAATTACCCTCATTCCCTGCCTGCAACAGGAGTTTTGATGGTGGGCAAAAGCCTGTCACCACAATAAGGGACAGCCATTCACCTTATCCACAGCCAGGCAGACATTGACAACAGATGCATCAGATTATGCCTGGGGGGCCCATATGGCAGGAAGATGTAGTCAGGGCACATGGTCCGCAAGTCAAATGCATCTACATAGCAATCAAAAAGAGATGCTAGCTGTTCAGAATGCCCTGACAGCCTTCAAGGATCTACTTCATCCAGGACAACTACTGATAAGGAATGACAATATTACAGTCATGTATGTGGTACATAAACAAGCAGGGAGGCAAACATTCCTACCCCCTCTGCAGGCTAGCCATGAACTTGTGAGACACAGCATTGATTTACCAAGTACATCTGCAAGCACAGTTTGTGCCAGGAAGGACAAATACTCTGGCAGACGAACTAAGCAGAAACCTAATGGATCCCCACAAGTGGAAATTGGATCCACAAGTCTTCAGCATGATAACAAGGAACTGGGGATGCCCGGACATAAACCTATTTGCCTCCCCTCACAACTACTAACTACAGAAATTCTGCACAAGGACTCATCACAAGCAAGCATGGAAAGTGGATGCTCTATCTTTCAGCTGGAAAGACCTAACAGTATATGCCTTCCCTCCTCTGCCTCTCCTCCCCAAGGTACTCCGCAAGGTCAGACATGAGAAACCAAAAATTATACTGATTGCCCCAGACTGGCCCCGCCAGCACTGGTAACCAATCCTAAAGAGCTCGTCTCAATGCCCAGCTTGGACATTACCTCAAATTCCTCACTTATTGACCCAACAAGACTGTCAGATACTGCACAGCCAACTCAGGACCTTAAACCTGGCAGCATGGCAGATAACATAGCCAGTCATGGCACACTTCTCTCTAAAGCAGTGATGGATGTTATTTTGGAGGCCAGTAGGCCTAGCACCAGAAAATCTTATGCAGAGAAATGGAAGAGATTCTGTGCTTGGAACCAGGCACAAGGTTTTGACACAATTGTTCTAAATATTCCTCATATTTTGCAATACTTAACTGAGATGCTTGATAGAGGCCTTTCCTTTTCATCAATTAAAATTCATGCCTGTGCCATTTCAGCTCATTACAATACAGAACCACCTATTTTTTCTCATCCATTACTAAGGCAGTACCTCAGAGGGGTCAAAAACATAAGACCTCCAAGGAGAGCACCAGTACCTGCATGGGACCTCAACTTTGTCTTGGAAAAACTCACACTGCCTCCGTTTGAACCAGCCTCTGCAGCTGATATAAAATTCTTATCCTGGAAAACAGCTGCTCCTAGTAATAACCTCCACTAGACAAGTTTGAGTTACAGGTACTCATGGCTGTGGAACCTTTTATCATTTTCCATCCTGACAGGGTTTCCCTGCGGACAAACCCTACATTTATGCCTAAGGTAGTGTCCAATGTGGCCCTTAACCAAACAATTCATTTGCCTACCTTTTATCCAAACCCACAGAATAAGGGTGAGAGAATTCTGCATTCTTTAGACATTCACAGGCAGCTACGCTTCTACTTGGATAGAACCAAAGCTTTCAGAAAGACTGAACAACTTCTAGTGGCATGTGCTGCAGGATCACAAGGAAAGCCTATCTCAAAGCAGACTATTTCAAAGTGGATAGGCCACTGCATTCATTTCTGCAATTCACAGTATGGCAAATTAGTGCCTTACAAAGCACTATCACTTACCTCTCTACTCTAAATCCAGGGCAGGATTTGCCACTGCAGTTCTGCAGGGCCTGATAGCCTCTCCTAATCCTATTTAGCACCAGCCTCCCAACCTTAGCTTTGGGATTCAACCCAATTGTAATGACTGCAACAGTGAAACACGATGAACATAGTACAGTTGTGTACCTACCATAAATGTAGATTTTTCGTGTGTATTCACTGTTGCAGTCCAGGTTACCCTCCCACCATCCCCCTTTTCCTTTGCTGGGACTTATCTGTACTTCTCTATTCTATACAACCTATGTGGTGTATTTGCTTGTAGATGAAGGAAAAGTTGTTTTTTGTGCATGCATGCTTATTGGCATAATTTAGCCTACCATTTTAGGGGGCACCTGACATCTGGGGGAAGAAAAACTGAAGAAAATGGCGTCGGCTGCATCTTTTATTTTCCTGGCACACTGACATCAGGGAGGAGGCGATAGCAACCAATGCCAGACCTAGACTTTGGAATTCAGGCCGACTGCAGGTAGCCTGCCAGCAGGATAACCCAACTGTAATGACTGCAACAGTGAATACACTCGAACATCTACATTTATGGTAGGTACACAGCTGTACTTTTACTTGGCTTTATGCTGTGGGTGTCCACGTTTTTATATTAGTAAGATTACAAGGATGCTAAGTTTGAGAATTAATGAACATTTGAGAGCTATTAAAAACAGACACAAACAGTGCTTTAGCCATACATAGTATGGTGTGTTCTGAATTTAGGAAATTTTATTTTTTGGTAGTTCAGGGAATTGATTCTAAGTCTTTTACTAGTCAGTATAATAATTTTTAAGACTACTTACAGTTGAAATGGCAAGTTTTTCTTTGTGCTGATACGGCACCAGAGTTAAATGAGACTATTTCTATTAAAAGTTTGTTAATGTCAGTGTATCTAATAGTTTTTATTTTTGTTTGTGGATTGTACTTTTGGTGCATTTAACTAATTAATGTTTTATTTTTCATTGATTGGTGGCTGATATTACCACATCACTTTTGGATAACATTTAAGCCAGTCATTGTTTATTGTATTTTGTTCTGAAGATGTTCTTTATTAAAAGAACAAATGCACTTAACTTACATTTGAGTGTTTAGTTCTTGTCTATGGTGTTTGGCTGTGTTGGAGCTGGTTAAAGGGTTTATTTAGTTGTAAAGTTTATTTTCTCCGTTTTGCTCATTGCCTTGTTAAGGTCAAGAATTACTTTTAAGAAGGGGAATTGTCAGACCTGTAGAATGATTTATTTAGCTAAATGCTCAACTTCCCCTATTGTTTTATATGGGCGAAACAGAAAGGGCATTAAGAAAGAGAATATATGAACACTTGCACCAAATTAGTAAAATGAGTAATAATAATGCACTGTTTAAACACTCTAAGGTATGTCCTAGTTTACAAACATTTAAGTTGATCATTTTGGACCACATAAGAATAAACTGGGGCTGGGGGTAACACTAGTGGGGGTTTGGAAGAAAGAGGTCAGGTGATAGTACAATCATCACAATACCTGGTAATTAATGAGCAATTCTCTTTGCAGCCCATATTAAATAAGAGAGCAAATATTTGTTAAAGTTGTTTTTAGACTATAGTAAAGATGATTTTAAATGTGACAGGTGATACTTGATTTTTTTATATGACTAGTTGAAGTCACTTGCTTTTAAGTGGAATATACATTTCTTACTGTTTTTCAGTGCTGTTACTTTAAATGATTAAGTTTTTAATTAACAGTGGATTACTAAATACATAAATAGGCGTTGTGATAACTAGACATAGATTCTGATGAAGCCCTTCGCTGAGAAGGATGAAAGCGATCAATCTGTGTGCTTCCTTATTTCTTTTATTCTTTATTAAACATCTTTTGATGAATCCGTGGTTCCAATTCAAAGCGTTTTTTTTATTTTATTGGTATTAGTTTCATTTTAGTCCTTTTATACAACAGCCATTCCTTCAATGTTTTTATATCCATTAACTCAGTCACATGTAGCAGCAGTGGAATCTCACACATCTAGCAGATTACATTACTCTTTAATTTTTTGAACATTTTCTGAAAAATCAGGTAAAAAAAAAGCAGGAACCAGACAAATGCAAACATCTTGGGAACTGTAAATGCTGTTACAAATGTACCAACATACATATATTTAACAAAGTCTTCTTTACAATGTTGATAAATGCATTCCTAATCTTTCCATCAATAAAACAATTACATTTTCTCTAAAGTTTCACAAACAACTTTTCATATCTTGGAGACTGTATAACCTAGACATATAGTGTCAGTAGCACTTGTTTCAGCCTGACTTGTTTTTTTTTTTTAATGACAAGAGTTTTTGTTTATTGTGATATTTATAAAAATATGAAAAATTAATTTGCGCTCTGGTAGTAACTGTAGTGACCTTACTTAGGAATAATTTATGTAAAATAGAGATCGGTCATAGTAATACAAGCATCCCAGAAAAGATGAAAATAAAGTAGGGTAGTTGAATACTAGAGCAGAGTGTTGTGCTTCAGGTGAGGCAGTGAGTGCAAAGTCAGGTCATTGATGAACTGAAGGTAATGCTCTATTAAAATGGGTCTACTTTGTTTTATTGAAAGCTCATTTCACTGAATTTCAACTCAGCTTGACCAAATTGCTGAAAGCTCAAATTACTGAAAATTTATTTCACAGAATCTCATTTCACTGAAGTGAAGTACTGGCACTGTGTAGAGTATTGTAAGGCAAGTAAAAGGTATATGCCCTTTTCCCCCACTGTAGAGCGATCCTGGAGTTAGTATATATAGTTAGGGGGTGTGGGGGAACAGCCCTCCACTTAGTTTGGGTATATATTGTCTTCTGGAAAGAGTTAGTCATTGGGGTTGTAAGTATGCATGTCTATGGTTTAAAATGTATTGTTTTGAAGCTTTCGGTGAAATATAATATAAACCAAAGTAGGTGGGGGGGCTACACCCCCCACAGCACCCTACCCCCCACCCCTAACTTGTTATGCTAACTCCAGGATCGCACTACAGTGGGGAAAAGGGCATATACCTTTTACTTGACTTACAGTACTCTACACATTGCCAGTACTTCACTTTAGTAAAATGAGAATCGGTGAAATGAGTTTTCAGTAATTTGAGCTTTCAGTGATTTGGAGGTTGAATTCAAGTTCAGTGAAATGAGCTTTCAATGAAACAAAGTAGACCCATTACAACACGCGTTAGCAGTTAGCTGAAATTCCTCATCTTTTCAAAAGTGAGTTCCATATTGTGTCTGGGTTGGTTCCTCTGGGTTCCCATTGCTTGTTTTTAAGGGCAGAGCTGAGATGCAAAAATAAAATACTCCCAAGGATAATCTTGGGTGAATGGATTTATACACGTTTGTATAAAGAAATACTTAACACAAATGTGAGCTTTAATGTTTTTACCTGCACATGATTTGATTTGTCAAGAAGCCGACAAATTTAAAATTGTTTTTTCAAGATGTGTTGAGCAGAATTTGATTGTTGTTGTTGTACGTCACTGCTGCAGTCATAAACCCAGAGGTTTTTTGTTACAAGCTGAGTCTTGCATCCAGCCACACTTTTATCCCATTCCCCCTATGATAGTCTTGCGTCTCCCACCCTTGGATTGAACTATGTAGCACTTGCATTTAATTTGTCATTTATTCCTTTTTGTAGAAAAGTGTTGAAAACAATGCATGCTGCTTACCTTGATACGGCTAATTTCAACCCTCTGAGTGCTACTTTTACCTCTTCAAAGAGAGCCACAAGATTCAAAATGCAAGATCTCCTCTTAACAATTCATGTTGTTAAATTGGTCCATAGCTAACAAAAGTATGCTCCTTGTATTATTTCTAATGTGTGTCTTTCGGCTTTTCCCAGTTAGGGGTCGCCACAGCGGAACTCCGGTCCACTAATGATTGGCAGTAGATTTTTACGTGCCGAGTTGCCGGCTCTGATGCACAACCTTCAATGAAGGTACGCCCATTCACGCATGTCTCCACACAGAGGACGCTCTAGCTGAGAATCGAACAGGACAACGTCTTACTGTGAGGCGACAACACTACCGCAGCACCACCACCGCCTCCTTGTATTATTTCTATTAAGTTCTGTTATTACTTTCTCCATAGTATGTCCTGATGGGCCTCAACTTGATTGGATATTATGTGATCCAGTTTGTGAATTTGGGGCCACTAAAACCAGATACCATAATTTACAGATGTGTCCACATGCTAACTTTTTGTTTAAAATAACTGCTAGAGGTTTAGCCACATTTTCCTAGGTTCTTTATAAAGACCCACCAGATATGTTGTCTGTTCCCATAGAACATGTATGGTTAATTTTCCTTCTGCCATCAGTTGAGATATGAATGGGTAACGAGTTTCCACTGGTACTGCTCTTCTGACAAATATATTGCAGTTACCACAAGACTAATGTTTTCCCCTAATTACATGAAAGAAACAGAGGGACAGGCAACCCTGGATAATCCCTGAGCTGTATTGCCCTTTCAAGCTACAAAATATGCAAAGATCTTAATTCAAAAGATGCCAGTGTGGATCTGTCTGAAACTGTTACTTAAATGTCAGAAGTAGTATACAGAAGCTATAGATAAGCTTATGGCTGCATGTCAGTGACAGAAGTAAATTCATATTTTTGGGACTTTTGATTGCTGTGGAGATTAGTTTACAGTGTGTTCCTGATTTCTGAAAAAAACAATTGTTCATTCTACATCAGCCAAAGAAGAAGGATTAGCAGTGATCATCTAATCATGCCGCTGAGAATGTTTTTGTTACCCAAGCCAGTAAGGGAAGCAACATCTGCTCAAAATGTCTTCCTAGATATGTCTTCCTAGATAACAGTCAATAATGGACACTTTCAGTTAGGTCTGCATTAGCCTTACTCCAGCATTCAGAGAGATGTACAGAGCTCACAACCCACTCAACAAGCTCAGTTTGTTTCAGAGACTTGGACCAGTAAAGAACATTGTGTCCACAAGGCTCTGATGTGATGGTAAAAATGTGGAAGTTGTGGGTCCCTCTAGAGTCACACACCTAAGCGAAAGAGGACTTCTTGATTCTGTTAATGGGCTAAAGGACTGTACCTTAACTGCTGCAGCTGTCTCAAAATGACTTGTGCTGTTTTCTATGTAAGTTATCAGTTTTGTTTGTCTTCTATGTATGAACGTACCATGGTCCCCATTTATTTTGCACTTATGGAATAATTAATGGAAATATTGAAGTACCTAGAGTGTATTCAGCTAGCACAAATGGTTTAAAATATGTAAAAGCAAAACAATGGTGAATTACAACAAGAAAAGGATGGGAACTTATTTATTGTATTCAGAATAGCCATGTTTCTTATGAGGAAGTTTCTGATGGTAAGACAAAATAATGAATATTTTGTATTGTAATGAATCCATGTACCTCAGTGTGGTAGTGGTAATCCTTGTTAAAAAAATTTTATCGGTATACAAATATACTATGGGATATCAAGGCGTATGCTCATGATTAATAAGGCGACCTTAATGTTAGTGTTGGTTTGTTCTTTTCAGTAATCGTAGAGCTTTTCTTGATGATATTTCCAAGGGAATGCCTACAAGAATTCCGCTATACCTATTTCTTGAAATGTAATTCCAAGTATCGACTTGGATAGAACACCCATAGCTTCAAGTGGGTATTGCGTGGAAAAGCATAGAATTTTTAATGCATAGATTCTCATAATTTTTTTCAGTAACAGACTTTTGGGTATATAAGAATCCCAAAATTAAAAAATGTATTCCTATAGCATTATAGGTTTTAAGATGCTTTCTAGAATATCCAACAGCAAAATGTAGTGGCAACAAACACGGCAGCCAGTTCACAGATTTAAAAAAAAATTTTAATGTTAAAAGTCAAAAATGCAACAAGTCTCTGATCTTCATTTGGGAATCTCAAAAAACACTTTTGTATATGACTTATTATGGAGATTATTAAAAAGTTAGTGATATTAATAAACTGGGACTACTGAAGTCTAGATGGAAGTAATTTTTAAATTGCTTCAGCTGGATTAGAATAAATATTGTACTGGAAATAGTTAATGATGAAAAAGAAACAGAATTATGTAGCTTATTAGACATGGAAAAGCCCATTTAATTGAGCCCATAAAAGCAAAAACCTTTAGCTAGCCAAATTACATTAAAGAATGGGAAGTTTACTGGGCAAATCAAGGATAGGAGTAATCAAACCTTACAACCCAAATACTTAACGGATGCTTATATCAAAGCTTACTATTAGATATTATGTGATACATTATGGGAATAGGTTATGGAAAAGTTTAATGGACTAGTTTAAAAAGGACCCCGTCAGTTGTTTTTTGTTTAACTGTGAAAGTAGATTGGCCTAAAGGTGCTTTTCAGCCATGACCTGAACCATACAAAAAAATAGAACAAATTACTAATAAATTATGAAATTAAATTAGCAGAAAAAACACCTCATTACTACAGATGATGGAAGCATAGCAAGCAGTTAAAATAAAATTAGTCAGCATACTTAAGCTAAACATTCAGTAGCATTAATTATTTAAATAAATTGCATAGTATGGTCCAATATATAGAAATAAGTCAAAGGAAATGTCTGTCATTGCAGCATTTGCCAGTTACAGTACAGTACAGTTGAACCACAGAATGTGGATCAATACTATAATCTGCCATATCCCACTTCCCTTAAATTTGCTTTATTTTATAGTTAACATGAATTGAGAGAGAAAAGTGATGATATTAAAGACCGGAAAGGGATGGGGAAATTGATGGAAATCTGGGAAATATGATGGGGAGAAAAAATGTGTATGAACCAGTATGTCTGAAGCAATTACATTTGATTTCAAATAACTGAGAATGAAGCAACTTCTTGAAAGAGGCAAAGGTGTTTGGACAGCCTCATGTCTTCAGATACAGAATTAAAGCAGGTAGGGGAAAGGATCTTTCACAGGTAGCAAGTGAGGAAGGTCCAGAGGAAAGTGGGTTGCATTGTGCAGGGAATAGATGAAGTTTTAGATGTGCAGTTTGTTAAACAGAGTAGGAGGACCATATATTTGGTTAAGAAATTTGTGAATGTGTTAAGCAGGAGTGAGGCCCTGTCAACCACTGGTAGACAGTTTATTTTACTAACAATGAGACATTGGTGTTCACATTTACAGAAGAGATGAATCGATCTAAGAATTTTTTCAGCCTTTTGGAACTGAATGGTATTGTTGGAAGAGCCCAGGGCTGTGATGGACAATCCAAATTTATGGCACAGGAGAAGTACATTAATGGCTGTGGACCACTGGACTTTATAAGTAAGATGAGGAAGAATCATGTAGGAAAGTCCTAGCCAACCTTAAACTTTGAAAATCTAGGATTCAGCATATTTATAAAGGGAAAGTTGCTAGTTGTCTTTGTTAGTGACCTAAGGGGGAGAGGAAAAACAGTAAAATCTGTAATGGTAAGGTTCTGAACATACGTTTTTGGTACGTACTAAACAACGTGAAACAACTTTTGTGCATGTTGACATTCTGGTTATTGTTGTGAAGCAACTTCCAGATAGAAATAGTCTGGCTGAAGATGTTTTTGTATGTAGGAGGCAGACCTATTGTCTTTAACGTGAACAATATCAGCATAGAGCAAATATTTGGTGTGAGGGAGATCCCAAGGAAGCTCATTTAGGAAGAGTGAAAACAGAATTGAGTCCAGAACACAACCTTGTTGGAACACCCTTGTCAGATGACCCTATGATACGAGTAGTGTCAGGTCCAAAGAGAATGAATTTAAGAATGGGCAGAAAACACTTCAAGACATTATGAAAAAGTCCTGTGTTGCTAAGTTTCAAAAGTAGGAGAGAATGATGATCTATGTCGGAGTCTTTTCTAAGATCAAGGAAGGTGGCTCCAGAAATTTTACCTTGTTCCATGTTGGAGCAGATTTGATAAGTAAAAGAGACAGAGGGGCTATAGTAGTACTATAACTGGGACAGAAACAAGACTGTCTCTGAGAATGTCGTACTTTGACATGTAGTCAAGTAATGTATTATAAATTATTTCTATTTCAAAAAATCGTAGTTTTGGGACAAAGGTTATAGATGATGACGAAAGTGATGGACTGATGCAGTTTGGAGACTTCAGGTGGGGTATTAAGAAAGAGAGAATGCTTATAACTGTGAGGAAGAATACCAGCATAGGTAGACAGCAGCCCTTTTCAAGAAAAACACAAAGGAGAAAGGGTAAAATTCCTAGTCTGTGTGGACTTTTGTCTATACTCCGATATCAGATACATTCCTTCTGCTGAAATATCAGTACCATTCTTAAAAAATGCAAATCTAATGACAGTAGCAAGGTATAGGGTTCCCTTCTATGTCAGAGGCATGTTTTATTCTAATTAGAAAAGAGGGGCCATCAGGACTTGAAAATGAGCACTGCCATCCAATCTCAGTATTGAACTGTAAGATTATAACAACAGTTGTTAGTTTACTAAGATTCATTTATCCAAGCCAGTTTGGTTTTGTACCTAGAAAAAGGTGTATAGCTGCAGTCCTGTTGCTGCTTATTATTTTACAAACTCAGTCAAGGTATAGGGGAGAACATTTGTCTGTAATAAACTGATGATGTTAAGTTGTCAATCTCGCCTTCATTCTTGCTGGATGGGTTCGGAGCCGATCCTCAGCTCCGACTCGGCCAATACTAAAGCTCGAGAGCTAATTCCACCGGCTTGTGGCTCCCCTATATCCCACAATGCTAGGCGGTAACAACTCAGATCTCGTTTGCTGCTTAGCTGACGAGGTGCTTCTTCTACCGGCTCTGGCAGGTTAGTAAGTTTTCTTGTTTCAAAAACTTCAATTTCAACACCTATTTTTTTTCCATTTAGTTTAGTTTTTATTTAAAGTTTTCCATTAGTTTAAATCAGGTCCCGTCTTGTTTTATAATTCCCGTTTTATTCCCTTTTTAACTTTTAGGCCTTTGGCCCACTCTCTCTCCTTTCCCTAGTCCTTCAGTGTGACTGGATTTTTATTTTGGTTAAGGGTGTGTCTGTATGTTGTGTTTGTGTTTTTCTTCACTCCGCTTTTTAGGATGTCTAAAGACTCCAAGGTCTCAGGCTTCAAGAAGTGTGATTCGTGCTGTCAGAAAATGTCTGACAGACAGTCACACTTGTGTATATTGCCTGGGACCTTTGCACCTGCAGGACTCATGTGCTGTGTGCCATGCATTCAGCCCTAGAGTCCTGCAGGAATGCAAAAATAAGTTGATTCTCCGTGGCTTGTTAAAGCCTGAAGGCCCCCCGACCCAGTCTGCGTCGGGGAAGCCTTCTAAGACTTCCAGACCGTCGGCTCCAGTTTCAGAGCCATCCCCTGGAAGCATTAAAACGGCTTCGACATCGGCTCCGGCTGGAGCCGATGTTTCCAAATCTCATACCGTTACCTCTGCCCCGGCTGGAGCCGAGGTTGATAAGACTCAGTTGGCTCTGATAGGCTTATCGGAGCCACCTTCAAAGAAGAGGTCTAGGTCCCCTTCCATTGGCTCCATCTACTCTGCTCCGGGATCCCCTCTTCTGTCGGAGCGGAGCCATAGGTCTCATTCCTCTCGGTCCTCCAGGCTGTCTGACCATGATTTACAAAGGGTGGTGAATAGACTTCTCAAGTCCGAGGCACTGGCCCAAATGCTGCATAGCCCTACTCAACAGTCAGCGACTATTTCCATCCCTGATTTTATTCCTCCTCTGACTCCTTTGATTTCGGAGCCGGGGCTCATCGGAGCCGTGGCTGTCAGTGCTTCGGAGCCAATACCTTCCCTTTCGGCTCCGTTGTCTTCTCCGATTTCCTCATTGGAGGGATCTCGGCGCCGAGCTTCCCTCGTCTGCTCCGAGGGGGCGAGTGGCATCGGACCCTTGTCCGACCCCATTCTCCCTCTCAGGGCGTCAGCGCTGGTGAGTTCAGCTCTGACATCGGCCTCGAAGCCATCCCTGTCGGTCCCGGGGGGGGGTCCTTGTCTCCTCGGAGCGGGGACCTCCGGCCTTGGCTGATAGGGGCGCCTTCGAGGTCATGCGGAGCGTGCTAGACCCAGTGTCTACCCCACAGTCGGCTCCGTCAGCTCCTCCCTCTTTAGTGCCTGCGGTGATTTCTACCCATCCCCTTGTATCAGACCGCAGAGAGCCACCTCCTCAGGTTTCCCCACTGGGAATTTCCTCCTCTTCCGAGGCATCTCCTGATCCAGTAGGAGAACCCCCTCGGAAGAGACAGTGCAAGCGGAAGCACATTGACTCCCCTGAGTCTATCACCTCTGACACTGACTTGGAGAAATCTGAAGGTTCCCCCTCTGTCCCCTTCTGAGGATGTCTCCTTTGCTGACATCCTTGAAATCCTGAAACAGAGGGGGAACTGGCCCGCCCTTAACCCTTCAGAGGAAGAGTCAGTTTACCTTGAGGCATTTGGCTCTCACCCTTCCACCTCCTGGGTGTCCCCTCCCTTTGACCCCCTTATGGAAGTGGTGGCAAGGAAGGCTTGGACGGCCCCTGATTCAGTGGAACCTACCCCAAGGAGGCCGTCAAAATTTATTACTGCCCCTAAAGAGAAAGAGTTTCTATCTAAATATGTCTCTGTTGATGCCATGGTGGTGGTCGCAGCCACTAAGAAGGAGTTAGCCGATCCTTCGATACCTGTCCATCCCCCTAATAAGGGGGTCTAGGACCATGGACAGGTTCAGTAAGCGGATGTCTTCATCAGCGACCTTTTCAATGCGGTCGCTGAACTACTTGTCTCACTTCACCCGTCTCCAGAGAGATTTGCTCAAGGATGTGGGTGAGGCTATACAGGATCCAACAGCTGAGGGGTTCCAAGACAAAATGAACTCCCAGTTGGCAACCCTGAATTCGATTGTTAACTCCTCCATGCGGCTTATCTCATATGCTGCTGATGGGGCGAGTAGGGCTGCAGACACAGGTGTAGCTTTACGATGTCACGCCTGGATGCGGCTTTGCAATTTTGCGGACCCTTTCAAGGCGTCCTTCACCAATTCCCCCTTTGATGGCTCAACATTGTTTGGTCCTCAGGTGAAGGATATATTGACTAGGTGCGAGGTGGAAGGTAAGACTGTCTCTGCTGTGGGAGTCCGTTTTTCTACCCCTTCTAGACCTTATCCAAAAGGTCAGAGGGGAGGAAAAATGTGGTTCCGCAAACCTCCGGGAGTCTCATCTGACGCACAAGGTCGATTCCCCTCTAGAGGCAGAGGGGGGAATAACAATAGACGCTGCCCTAGGGGCAGAGGAGGTCCACAAAACCAGGATAGCAGAGAAACTTTCTCTGATAAACCCTTTCAGCATCCCTGAGGAGCTGTCCGGCTGTCCACCTTCGGAGGCAGTCGGGGGAAGATTATCACTGTACCCAAAAGCCTGGCTTTCCACCCAAGACAAATGGGTACAGTCAATCATATCTGAGGGTTACAAAATTCCCTTTATTCACATCCCATCCCAACCCAAAGGATCCCTTCCAGACGTTCCACCCAGTCTAAGGGAACAAGCAACACTAGAAATATCAAAGCTGCTGTCAAAAAGAGCTATCCAACCAGTCCCAGCAGACCAGCAAGGATCCGGAATCTACTCCAAATTCTTTTTGGTACCAAAAAAAACAGGGGACTGGAGACCTATACTGGATCTCAGCAAGTTAAACAATTATATCAAAAAAACTAAATTCCGGATGGTCACGCTACAGTTCATTCTACCCTTCTTGGGTCAGGACAATTGGATGTGCTCGATAGACCTTCAGGATGTGTACTACCATATCAAAATGCACAGATGCTCCAGGAGGTTTCTCCACTTCAGGCTGGGAGCCAGTCACTACCAGTTCAGAGCCCTGCCCTTTGGTCTCACTACAGCCCCCCCAAGTGTTTACCAAATGCTTGGCAGTGGTCGCGGCTCACTTGAGACGTCAAGGATTCCAGGTGTTTCCATATTTAGATGACTGGCTCCTTACCGCCACCACCAGACATCAACTGCTTCTATCCAGAGACTTCACCATCCAAACTTGCCAAGCTCTAGGCATTTCAATAAATTTCGAAAAATCTGCCTTGTCGTCTTGTCAATCTATTACCTTTATAGGCGCCACCTTAGACACACTCAATCTTTCCGCCAGACTTACAGAGCAAAGAGTGTTGGATATCCGCAAACAAGTTTACCTTCTATTACAATGCAACAAGGTCAATGCCAGGGTAGTCTTGAAGGTATTAGGACTCATGGCAGCTACTATCACCCTTCTCCCCTTAGCTCGTTTCCACATGAGGATCCTCCAGTGGATGCTGTTTACTCAATGGTCCTTCCAACAGCTCCCGATGTCTCACATCATACTAATAACTCAATCATGCAAGAATCACCTGTCTTGGTGGATCACATCACCTCAAGTTCTCCAGGGCAGACCTTTTCATTCCTCCCCCCACAGTCGCCACGGTGACAACGGACACCTCCCTGATCGGGTGGGGGAGGGCATTATCAGGGCAGGACAGTCCAGGGCACGTGGCAACCTTTGAGTGCCACTTGCACATAAATGTCTTAGAGATGAGAGCAGTGCTTTTAGCATTGCAACCCCTTCAGGACTCTCTTCCCACAGGGACTATTGCAATTCAGATGGACAACATGTCCGTAGTGTGGTACATCAACAAACAGGGCGGAACCAGATCCTACCCTTTATGTCGAGAGGCACTCAGACTTTGGCAGTGGGTGATTTCTTCTCAGCGTTTTCTGATAGCAACGCACATTCCCGGGAAGTCCAACGTGATTGCGGACAAGTTGAGCAGGGCCATTCTCATGCCCCATGAGTGGTCTCTAAAGAAATCAGTGCTGGAAGAAGTCTTCCAAAGATGGGGCCAACCTTGCTGCGATCTTTTTGCTACTCCCCAAAACAGCAAGTGTCACGACTTCTTCACTCTCTTCCAGGCCATCCCACCAGAGACGCTCTAGTCCACGATTGGTCCCGGGGACTTCTGTATGCTTTCCCCCCTTTTCCACTGATATCTCAATAAATTCAGAAAGCTATCGCCTTGAGAGTTACAATGATCCTCATTGCCCCTTACTGGCCTCGACAGATATGGTTTCCATTCCTCCATCATTACCTGTTGGAGCAGCCTCGGCATCTGAACCCAGTGCCAGATCTGTTGACCCACCAGTCAGGCCAGCTGCACCACTCCCTTCATTCTCTCAACCTCACAGCATGGTTTCTCCGATTCCTACACTAGCCAGGCTTCCCTTAATCTCTCATTCAGTCCAAAACATCCTGATAGCCTCTCACAAGTCTTCTACCAGGAAGATTTATAATAGTAAGTGGAAACGTTTTTCTTTCTGGGCAGCATCAAAAAATATAGACCCCTTCACTGCACCTATCCAGTCTATCCTAGACTTTCTGGCAGAGCTCTTTCATTTAGGCTCTTCTTCATCTACCATTAGAGTACAACTAGCTGCTATATCTAATTATCATGTAGGTGTCTCAGACTCCAGTATCATGTCCCATAAGCTCTGCAAAGCCTTTTTAAGAGGTGTTTTTCTGCTCAAGCCCGCAATCAAAGATCCCCCACCTCAATGGGACTTGAATTTGGTCCTAGCATCCTTGATTCTCCCCCCACCTTCGAACCAGCAGCTTCATGCCCTCTTAAGTTGCTCTCATGGAAAACACTTTTTCTAGTAGCCATAACTTCAGCTAGAAGGGTATCTGAACTTCATGCTCTGTGCAGTCATCCTCCTTATTTAGTTTCCCACAAAGATAAGGGTGTCCCTCCGAACTAATCCGTCCTTCTTACCTAAGGTTTCCTCTGAGGCAAACCTAAACCAAATGATTGATCTCCCCGTCTTCTTCCCTGACTATTCCAACAGGTCGGAACAAAAGTTACATTTTCTAGATGTTCACCGCCAACTTAGATATTATTTAGACAGGACTAAACAGTTCAGGAAATCCGATCAGCTTTTCCTGTCTTATGCGGAAGGGAAATTGAGCCTTCCAGTTACTAAAGTGTCCCTTTCAAGATGGCTTACCTCTATAATTGCCTTCATCTATGAAATCAGACATCAAAAACTGCCTTCAAGACCTAGAGCTCATTCAACTAGGGCATTAGCTACATCCGTAGCTTTTCAGGATAGGCTGCCAATAGATTCCATTTGTGCAGCAGCCACCTGGGCTTCTCCTCATACCTTCATTTTACATTACAAATTGGATATGGCCTCCAGAAACCATGCCAACTTTGGTTCCACTGTTCTCAAGAGTCTGTTCTGATAGGCCACCCGGGATAAGGTGCTGGGGACGCGGTCCCATCCAGCAAGAATGAAGGCAAGATTGACAACTTAACATTAAGAAGTTATGTTCCTTCCATAACGTTCCATGTTAGTTGTCTTCTTCTTGCCTTCTTTCTTGAGTCCCACCCTCCTCCCCCCTAGCCTGGACAGACCGATAGGAAATTTTGGGATCTTCCTCTGGGGTTTTCCTTCCCACATGTTCTACCACCTCTATTCTCCCTTTTATGTTTGTGGTAGCTTACATTCAGGTTTATATAGAGGTGGGTCTTTTTTTCTCCATACTGTGAAGACCAGAACTGCTTGGTTTAGCTATCAAACGAGATCTGAGTAGTTACCACCTAGCATTGTGGGATATAGGGGAGCCTCGAGCCGGTGGAATTAGCTCTCGAGCTTTAGTATTGGCCGAGTCGGAGCAGAGGATCGGCTCCGAACCCATCCAGCAAGAAAGAAGGCGAGAAGAAGACAACTAACATGGAACGTTATGGTAGGTACATAACTTCTTATTAGAGTTGCCTTTGATTTAGTAAACTAGAACACTGTCAATGATAATGAAGTGCTGTAATGCCCTTTTTCAGTACATTACCCTGGTTAAAAAAGCTGCGGTGGTGCAGCGGTAGCATTGTTGCCTCACAGCAAGAGTTTCCTCCATTCGATTCTCGGCTGGAGCGCCTTCTGTGTGGAGTCTGCATTTGTCCTCCCCGCAGTCGAGTGGTGTTCGAAAGACATGCATAGAATGGGTGTGCCTTCGTTGAAGGTTGGGCGTCGAGCTGGCACCTTGGCACCCATAAAAAATGTACTGCCAATCAGCGGACCGGAGTTCCGCTATGGCGACCCCTAACCGGGAAAAGCCGAAAGAACAACCCTCGTTAAAAAAATCCATAGCAAAGAACTAAGTCCTTAGTTTCTGCAAATGGGCAGAACTTGCCTTTTGTTTTATTTTGTTTGTAAAGCACAGGAATAAGACAAGGGTTTCCTGATAATCTCCATTTGTTAGAATACCAGATATATTGTATATGTATATATGTATATATATATATATATATATATATATATATATATATATGTAGTCTCACTAATACTTTATGCAGAAGACTTATAATCAGCTTAACCTAACCTTAGGAGATGGTTTTCCTGAACTAGAACCTGGAATTGGGAATAAGATTATTTTAAATTTCAATAAAAATTTCGGAAGCACCTCGGTTACTGAATCAGGAAATTCCTCTGGATTAAAGAGAGTTTTCGGTATTTGAAGTTGTTTTGTCTCTTCGCCATTAAATATATTGCAAGTAAATTTTATCTAGATGCAAGGGAAAGTTCAAACCAAGCATCAAGGCTGTGGCCATTTTTTATTTTTTAGTAACTGTTGTAGTAAATGTGATTAAAACTTACATTTTGCCCTTCATTATATTTGCTATGCTACATTTATTATTCTAGGATGGAATGAATACAGACATTAAGGTGTATGTTAGATAAATTCTTATAGTGATGTGATCCTCAAAATGATCATAGTATAACACTTTTTCCAAGGATTATCTTTTCCTGAATGAATCATTTTTTGCTAGATTAATAATTTTCGTTGTGGAATATATGTTATATTTGTTTGTTAATCAGGTAAGGCTACTGGACACAAGGTTCCCTTTTCAGAGTGACCTAGGGACACATTCTAGGTAAGTGAGTTACCAGTTAGGCAAATGGAGGCTGAGAATCAAACCCTCTACTATACAAAGCTTCTCATTAACAGGTCATAACCTTAATCCACTGTGCTAACTACCATCTTAAGAACTGATCTGCCAAGGAAACATTTAAACTGAGACTGCCTTCCTTATCAAATATTCATATAGACAAAGGGGAATAGGGGGTCCTAAGTGAAAGACCAGCAGTAGTAGAGCTTTTAGTTGAATCTAAAACAGAAGCTCCTATTAAAAAGTGGTAATTAATAGGGCATATAAAATATTGCATGATTACTATAGGAATCGGAGCAGAAAAGATTAAAAAGAGAGATTGATTAAGCAGTTCACAAAGAAACAATGGGAGTGTGTGGGTGTGTGTGTGTATGTATATGTATGTATATATGTATGTATATGTATGTGGACATGCTGCACCTCAGAAAATCCAAATCCCATCGAGCTACGCGCTCGAGAGACTTGAACCTCAGCACTGAAATAAATAGGACATGCTGGAGGGACAGATTCATAACCCAGAGGCTCCCTTCACTCTGGAATAAAATCCCAGTCCAGGTTAGGCAGAGTCCCTCATTGACACTCTTCAAGAGGAATCTTGATGAGTGGATGGGAGATCTAGGTTTACCCCGGGTATCACTTCTATGTCACTGTTAGATAGAGGCATAGTATACTAACCTCGAAAAAGGGCATAGCAAAATAAATTTAAAATGGGTGGCGAAAGCCAAACACATTCTGGCTAGGCTTATAAATGCCCTAGGGCAGATAGCCTAGTATGAACCTATGAACCTATGTATATATATATATATGTATGTATGTATATATATATATATATATATATATATATATATATATATATATATATATATATACGGCTCTCATGTATGCAACAAAGTCTAGAGGATTTAGAATTTTTACTTGGAATTGTTTGTATAGGTATTTTTTTATTCCCAAGCAGGCTGCAAAGAATCTTTTCTCAGTTAGATAGCAAATGTTGGTGGTGTAATGAAGAAGGTAATTGTGAACACGTTTTGGGAGCATAATGAGTTGGCAGGCTTTAAAAAGTCCCTACAAAATACTATGTCAGAAATACTGGGTGAGCACATGGGTTTAACTAAGGAAATTATGTTTTTTGAGCTAGGATACAGGATCGGAATTGCATGTACATAATAAAGCCTTGCCGAGTTTAATTCTGATGGCTGCCAGAAAAGCAGTTACTAGAAATGGAACTCAAAGTCTAAACCAACCACATTCGAAGTAGTGAATATAATAACAGAGACGAACTAGAAGTAGGATCTTTGGAAAAGGGTAGGAGCAAATGAAGTAGAAACATGGGAATTATGGGAGCAATGCATGCAGAATAATGTTTTGGAAGAAGGATGAGGTTTAACGGAAGGCAGAAATTGCATGAGGTGTTTAGTGCTGGATTGACAATGACTGTACGGAAGATGTGTGTGATGTATATTTTTTGTAACTGAGATTAAGTCAATATGGTTTGTTTTCATGTATGATTACCTATGCCATTAGTAATAATTCAGTAAAGATGATTGAAAAAATGATCTTCCAAATCAGATAACATTGATTTTATGGCACAGTCTGTGGCCTTTAGAATACATTTTCCTTTTTGACTCAAGATATAATACAATTTTTGAAATGTTAGTAAATATATAGGAAGGATAGTCAGGGCATAAACAAAGTGCCCACAAATTACCACATAGGTGGTAATCCATTAAGTACGTAAGAAGTAATTAGGGACCTGGGGACCCAAGTTGATAGCAATCTCTCATTTGACAACCACGTGGCCAAAGTTGTTAGAAAAACATTTTATATAGCCCACCTAATCATGAAGGGATTCACATCTAGATCAGGGGAGGTCATCGTGCCTCTTTACTCATCCCTCATCAGGCCCATAATTGAGTACAATGCCCCTTTAGGGATGTACCTTACCAGACACCTGCAGCAACTGGAAAGACCCCAAAAGTACCTCACCAAGAGGATCAAAGGGCTCAAACAGATGCCATATGCTGCCCGGTTAAAGAAACTTCAGCTCTACTCAGTGGCATACCGCCTGCTCAGAGGTGATCTGTGCCTGATGCATAAAGCCATGTCCAACCCGGAATTAATGGACATGCTGCACCTCAGAAAATCCAAATCCCATCAAGCTACGCGCTGGAGAGACTTGAACCTCAGCACAGAAATAAATAGGACATGCTGGAGGGACAGATTCATAACCCAGAGGCTCCCTTCACTCTGGAATAAAATCCCAGTCCAGGTTTGGCAGAGTCCCTCATTGACTCTCTTCAAGAGGAATCTTGATGAGTGGATGGGGGATCATAGGTTTACCCCGGGTATCACTTCTGTGTCACTGTTAGGCAGAGGCACAGTATACTAACCTCGAAAAAGGGCATAGCAAAATGCATTTAAAATGGGTGGCGAAAGCCAAACACACTCTGGCTAGGCTTATAAATGCCCTAGGGCAGATAGCCTAGTATGAACCTATATGTGCTAGAGTTTCAGTTCCTTGGATTACACTTCATATAGCCTTTAGTCAGATTTCTTTTTGTGGAAACCTCTAAAAAAATAATGAGTTTGGGCTTGTAGTAATAAGATTCCTGTAATATCAGAGATTCCTCACAAAGACTTCACTGCAAATGCATTTTCTGCTCTAGTCCTGACTTGACCATGAGTGCATTGTTTACAATGGTTTCAATCCTAAGGCCATCCAAAGTAGGAACTGTTACCTGCAACACTAAGATAAGAGTAGACCTGAGACATGACATACACCAGTATATTAAATTATATGTATAAACACAACTAGAAAAACTAGAAGCAAAAAGGAATATGTATTAAAATATTCTAGTGCCTTGGCAAATGCCTTCACATAGAGACTATTCATTTTTACATACTTTTCAACACTTTCATGTACACCTATGTCATTCAGTTAATGTTCATTTAGCAAGCAAACAAATATACATTTTTTAAGGAGCTGTAACATGTACATTTATATTGTCATATAGTGCACTGAATTTTTATAACAAGCAACTCCAGTTAAACTTAGTAATTAGGCCAAAGTATTATATTTCAGAATTAATTTTACCTATAACTTATTGTTAAATTTACACTTATTACCCCCCAGTAGGTATGTTAATAGTACCTAGAACAAGGTATCTTAAATTGTCTAAATCACCTCCAGGAATGTTTTTAAAATGTGTTAACACACCACCAGAGGGATACACATTTTTTGCATCACTAATCTTCTCTTAAATTCTTAATTTAGCCCTGTGCTTGGTCTGTCCAGTAATCCCATTCATAACGGTAAAACTTTGGTAGGTAAAGAATTGTTTTAATCCTAAATTTGTATCCTTTTATTTCACCTCTTGCTCACTTTCAAAATATTTTGCATACTCTAGACATGCACCACTGAAACTTTCCTTCCGAAATTGGAGCTTTGTACAATACACAAGATGTACTTTTTAAAGGTCAAAAGTTCTCCCAGATTCAAAGGAAGAGAATGTGAAAACGTGGATTCCCTGGATAAAACTTTAGAAAATGACTCAGAAAACATGATAGTCCAATTTTTCCAGACAGCACTGCATAGACGTTTTGAGGGCTTTGCTTGGGCAGATTTGTATGAACCACTTTAGAATCTCTACTACAGGAGAGGTCTGATGTTCATTCTGACTTTGAGGTCTGGATGCTCCTCCTCTCCATTCTGGTCTGACTCCCCCACCCCGTGGATGCAGCCATACTTCTGTTATAAGGAGGAGCCAGCCCTTGCCATTTTTAATGTTTATTGCGGTAAACACTGGTGGATGGTCTCTGTTTTTCTGTCATCATGTTTAGTTGTGGCCACAGGCTTCAGAACCTCTGCACACGTAACTACCCCTTTGAGGAAAATCTTTTTTTTTTCTTTTTCCTTAGTTGTTTGGTAAATTTAAAAAATTGTATTCCTGGGGACTTGCAGACAGTTACACTGAGGACCTAGGAATAGCATGTCCTCCATTGAGGAGTAAGGAACTTGTGAATTGCGGGCATCATATTCCCTGTAAAGTCTGTACTTGCTGGTTAGTACTTTTATGATGTTCCCTCTTTTGCTATTTTCAAAGGAAGGAAACTGTTCTTTAGTTGCACTTGAGGAAAATGTAACTCTTTGTCCAGCAGGCCCCTGCATTTAATGCCTGTAGCAGTCTAGTTTTGGTGTTATCATGAAAAAGCTTTAAAAAGCATATGGAGATGTGAGCCCACTAGGAGAAGTGAAAGTTGGGAGGCTGGGGCAATTCTTCTGTCCTAGTTTTTCCCCTTTACCTTGAAGAGGTAGTTGTGCAGCCCTTGAACCTCACAGCTGCTACTGTTAAGGCCTCTGCTGATATTCCTTGAGAAGCCACCATGCTGTCTGGAATAAACATTTCTTCCTAGGTGAAACTGTCTGCTCCATGGTCTGTTAAAATAGCAGTCTCTAGGCACCTCCATGCAGTGGCCAGCTTCATGTAACCACAGGGATGTTCTTGTTTTTTCTCTAGTAATAGGATGCATGGATATCTAAAATCAAGGAACAGTCCTCTTGGCTGCAAAGTTCATCTCATAAAGTGGCCCATTCTACCATTTGTACTGACTCAAGACATAATCAGTTATCCACCATTTCACAGGCACTTCCTTTATTTAAAAATGAGATGGGCTTCTTGAATCAAAGGGACAAAATCAGTGTTGACACTTAGTGTTCAGTCTCTCTCTTTTCAAGAACTGTCATCTCTGAAGAGATAGTAATATTGTAAATGAGCTTGCTGTTTGTACAACCTTCTAAAGAGGACGGGGTGTCTAGTTATGTATGCGTATTCTTCCACTATACCCACCTTGTCTATTTTTGACATGATGTGTTAGGCTGAAATTTGACAACTGTTACAGTGCCTAAAAAAAACATTTCTTTTAAGTAAGGAACAGGGCAGCTATTGATATGTTTGAAGAATGATTTTCTGCTGCACGTAATGGAAGCAGGTAAAAGGGGGTTAATTTAAATAAATTATTCACACTGTAAACAAAAGATGTGTGCTTTATCATCGGATGCCAAATAAACAAATATGTTTTGAGTTGTCATCTAACTCCCACAGTGTTGTAGTGGCATCAGCCAGCTGTAAAACAAAGCCGTTTGCTGTTCTTAGTAAGACCAAAGTAAAGGAACCACTGTGAAACGTCTCCCTTATTTAGGAGATTCTTTCCATCTTATTCATTAAAATAAAGGTGGAAGTTGCTATTGACTATTTGACCATAAATGCAGAACCACTGCATACCACAATTCCCTATTAAAAAGGAGTAAAATTATTTCAAATAGCTTACTGTATAGCAGTAGTTTTGGTGTAGGAAAAATTAAGTGTGTGAATTCTTTGATATTTGTGTTAATAAATAGATTCTTTAGGTTTAAAAACAAATACTGTAGGCAGGTAAAAAGTGTAGTGATAGATATCACTGTGACAGCCACTTTGCATGATGTGGATATGACTTGTAAGGAACACATTAATGCTGATTCATCACAGTACTGGTCACTTGTTAACTTTTATTAATAGAATCATTATACATACCTAATCAAACCATATGCTGCAGTTATATATTTTAAGAGTATTATATAGTAATCTAGGAAGTATATTCATTTTAATAATTGAAGTCTAAATCATCTGTTAACTTTTATTAATATTTTATGTACATTTGTTTAATGTGGAAAGGAGATCTGAATTCCTTAGATGGTTTTATTCAGTATTTTAACTTTAGCCTTCATTTAACATGGAATTAATTTTCTTGATCTTTGTATGCTTAAAGGTTTGACAGTGACATGCTTAACAAATATCCACTATCTTTCTCTGTATCAGTAGCATGCATCCACTCTTTTAACACAAGAATATTATTAGTGTAAAGATTCAAACCAGCAGTTTACTGTATTTGGGGAGACAGATTTAATGCTAGAGGTGGCCCAAGTGAACAGTCTTTTAATGAGAAACAATGTAAGACATAAAATGATATTGTACTCATTTAATGGAACAGGTAATGATGCTGCCTTTAGTAATGACGCCGTTCAATTTCAGGGTAACAAAACAACAGCTATGTCTGTAATGCATTGATTCAGGAAGCAATTAAAGCAGTATCAAAAGTAATTGGAGAATTTTAATTGAGGAGTAGTCAGCTAGTTATCTGAGTGGGTAAGGGAACTTTATCAACAAGGAGGAATTCATTTAAATGATTTGTTTAACAAACATGACGATTTGCTAAATGTTGTCAAGAAGCAAGGCATCTACATATGTGAAGCTTGTCATCAGTGCAGATATATAGCCAATATTCATTATAATAAACATCTTACTTAGAAGACATAAACAGTCCAGGCTAGTTTGTTTTTAGGAATGTCATATTTTTTGCCAGTTTATTCTATGAAGCATTTTTATTTGTGAAGAACTTCTGGGAAGTTGAATCATCACACTTAGAGGAGTATTATTATGTGATTAAGCATCAGAAAAGTAATTTAGACGTGCTGTTTGTGCATATTTTAAGAACCTTGTATTTCATGTAATGTGTTGGTAGTAGCATGTTTTCTCAGTTGGGCTTGAGTGAATACAAATAATAAATCTTGTTTAATGCCTGTAATTTATTAAGCTTAAGTAATACTTTGAAATTTATAATATGTTTTGAAGTCTAGCCCTATTCAGCAATAATATGCGTGTGCGCCTATATTTCAGTAGTTTTTACTGTTATGTTGTAATCCAGTCATTATTTTAATTGTTTATAATACAATGTTATTAGAGCTTTTGAGTCATGTGAATAACTTCTTTAATTATTTAATGGTTTTATTTGTAATGAACTTCAGTCTGAAGAACTCTTTTATTACAAGGAAGAACTTATTTTGTAGTTGTTTAAATATTTTATGTAAAGGTAACTTTCAGTCTGGTTAAATATTTCATGGAAGATGAAACTACTGTCGGTCCCATTTTGTTTGAATTGCATGCTGTCGCGTCCCAGACACTAGTTGCATTGTTTGGCAGTGGAGTAACTCTCTCACTTTTTAGCAACTGCTGTGTTATAATTTTGGACCTGTATTTCTTGCTTTTTCTTTATTTACATTTATTAGAACATTTGATTTTTGGAAAGCAAATGCAAAATGGGATGATTGTAAGTTAGAAATATTTGGTGAGGTTAATTAACAACTGCCACTTGGATAAGACACTAAGGATAGTATTAGGGGGAATTTGGCCTGGTTCAAGAGATTGTGCAGTGATGTTACACAGGAATCAGCTAGAGACCTGTTTTTAGTATCCTTATATAGGATATTTTCTGCAGACTAGAGACCAACTTTAACATGTTTTCTGATGTTCCATGCTTGTTCTGGGAGGTCAGGATTAGGAAAAACATTTAAATGTATAACAGAAATTATAATGCAAACTTTGATTTAGCACAGGGAAGACTGTAGAGAGGAAAAGGATTCAGAAATCAGGTTTAGACTAACGTTTAATCAGTGCTCAGTTTTGCAAGGCAGAGACTAAAGCAAGTGAAAGATGCGGTGGTTAACATTGTCATCTCACAGCAAAAGGTTCTCCGGCTCGATTCTCTGCTTGGGTGCATTCTCTGTGGAGTCTGCATGTCCTCCCTGCATTCATGTGGGTTTTCTCCTGGTGATCCAGTTTCCTCACACATTACCAAGACATGCGTCTGGGGTATTTTTCCCCTGGGTCTCTGCTGAAAATGGGCTCTGTCCCAGTAGGACTTTCCCGATAAACAAATGTTAAGTAAATGAATGTGTTGTTTAAAGGGATTTTATTCAAGGAGCGGTTTTATTTCCCTCATGCAGAGTCTTGTGGAGATCACAGGTTGAGAAAACTGTGTAGATATTCTTCGTGTTTCACTGTTGCAGTCATTACATTTGGGTTATCTGCTTGCAGGTAGCAAACAGTCGGACTGATTATCAAAGTCTTGGGTCCTGCGTCGGTTGCTGTCTTATCTTCCATGACATCAGGTAGTCAGGGGTATAAAGCATGCAGCCGATGCCATTACATCATTCTTTCTTGCCGTGCTGTGCCCGAAGCAGAAGCAGTTCGCAAGTGCCAGTCGGCTGACTCCTGAAATTTTCGTTTTCGGGTTTCAGATCCGAAGTCTTCAATAAAGCTACGTACCCTGTTGGGGATCCTTTTTCCTGCTCTAAACCGATGTCAGTAAAAGTTAACAATTGTATTTCTTGTGGAAAGCAAATACCTCATAAAGATTTTCATTTGTACTGCATTCCATGCCTAGGCCCAGACCATGACGTTGCTCGCTGTTGGTTTTGTGCCTTATTCAAACCTTGAACTATTCATTGTGTGTTCATTTTCACATCTAAATATTTTGGTACTTGGTTCAATTATCCAGAAATGGCTTCGGTAAGCCACCCGACTACCAACATTCCTAAAAAGCGCAAAGATAAAGACAGAGACAGACCGCATAGGTCCAAAGTTGCCAATGACACTTCTGCTAAGCTAGTTGCCAGTTCACCGGTACGCAGTGAGGCGCGTTCACAGCCCTTGATACCCGCTACTTCAAATTCACAGGCCTCTGAAACCGCTTCTTTGACTGTGGAACCTGCGGATGTCTCCACCTTGGATGGGTCCAGAGCCGCTGTGCAGGCACTGGCTTCTGTGGGTGTATTCAGGCCTACTGACTTGCATATTAAACCGACGCCATCTTCTTCTTCAAGCCCTAAAACTCTATCCACATCCTAGAAAACTGATGGCCAGACCACATGGTCAGGTCCCTATGCCTAATAAACAAATGATAAGAATGGCTGAATACCTTATTACTCTAATCAGGGGCAGCCACCCTTATCCCTCTAAGAGACTTAGAACTGATTTTCCTTCTGATTTTTCTGATCAGGATTCTGACATTTCTGTTTTCTCTGATGACCAGGAGTTGCTCTTATCTACTTATGAGGATTATGATGCAGAGGACTCCATTCCCTCTGCTTCCCCTCCAGAGGATTTCTCTTTTGGTGAAACTTTGCATACTCTTAGGGACCATTTCCACTGGGAAAGCCAGGATTACTCTGACTCCAAAAAGAGGCTTAGGGATTTCCTACTCCTACCTCAACACAGGTCTTTAGCTGTCTCTCCTGTACTGGACATTGTAGATGATGCCTTCTCGAAATCTAGCCTAGCCCCTGACACTTTAGCTCCAGCTTCCAGAAAACCTGACGGGTATTACAGGGTACCTGACTCTCACATGTTCCTCTTTAAGAATCCTACTGCAGATCCTGAGACCATTTCACAGGGACCCAAAGGCATTAAGGCTACTACTGCCCAAAACCCTACCCCCTCTGATAGAGATTCCAGGGGTCCTGGACAGATTGGGTAAGAAGGTATACACTTCTGCTACTTTGGCCATTAATGCCTTAAACTGCCAGTTTCATATGTTAAAGTATCAGCAGCATATTATTGGATTGCTTAAACAGAAAATGATGTTGATTCCTGACTGTGCTGAAAATAAAGAATTACAGGATTTAATGCATTCTGATGAACAAGTTGGAAAACATACTTTGCAATGTGGTTTTGATTCATTAGAGGCATCTTGCAGGACTGCTGTCACTGGGTTTGTACTTAGAAGGCATGCTTGGCTTAAGGAGCAAATTTTGCCAAATCATGTTAAAGCTAAATTACTGGATCCTCCCTTAAACCAAGACCACCTCTTTGGCAACAAAGCAGAAAAAGTACTTAAAAAGATGGAGGAAAAAGCAAAATCTATGCAAACTGTTAACGATTTCCTGCAAGTACAGCTTCCCAGATTTAGTAGGCAATGACCTTTTAAGAATTTGTCCTTTCCTACCTTTTCCAGGCCTTCTCAATCCAAACCCAGAACCAGCAGTCCACCCAGGCTTCAGTCTCAAGGCACTTGCAGGCCTAAGCAGTGGGGGGTTCCCACTTCCAAAGCTGGAAGTAGTAAGACATCCCCTGTGGTAAGCTGTCACAATGACTTAACTTTAAATCTTTCAAGCCCTGCTCAACTAACTGTTCCTTTAGGGGGAAAGATCGCTCTGCATGCAAATAAAATGGGAACTCATTACCCAAGACAAATGGGTTTTAAATACAGTTTCCCAAGGATACAGATTCCACTTCCACTCCTTACCAACCCCAAATGGTTGGTCAGACCTACCCCCAAATCAGTGGGCAGAGGCGCAAAAGCAGGTTATCTCTCTTTTAAGTATCAGGGCTATTCAACCTGTCCCAGAAGAGGAATGGGGGCAAGGTTTTTACTCAAGACTTTTCCTGGTACCCAGAAAAGACAATTCCTGGCATCCTATCCTGGACCTGTTTATCCTAAATACCTTTTTGGTAATCCCAAAATTCAAAATGCTAACTCTTCATCAGCTGCTTCCCATGCTAGGCAAAAATGCCTGGTTGGCAACACTGGGTTTAAAGGAAGCCTACTTGCACATCCCAATAAGGGAGTCTTGCAGAAAATACCTACGCTTCAGAGCGGGCTACATGCAGTATCAGTTCTCTGCACTGCCCTTTGGCTTATCTACTGTGCCCAGGGTAGTCACAAAATGCCTAGCTCCAGTCATTGCATGTTGCAGGCAAAGAAATATTAAAATATACCCATACCTGGATGATTGTCTAATTCAGGCAGAAAGCCAGGACATATTATTAAATCGTCTGGCATTTGTAAAAAAAATAGTAACTTCTCTGGGGTACACCATAAACGAAAAGAAATCGCATCTAGTACCCTGCCAACAAATTGTATTCCTGGGAGCAATCTTGAATACAACTTCCCAGATGGCCTACCTCACACCAGAGAAACAAGTTTGACAGCCTACTTCAAACTGCTGGCCACAAAGACCCAGCTATCTGGGGTTCATGGCCTCTTGCATTCTACTAATTCCATATGCAAGACTGCATATGAGGAAACTACAATGGTATCTAAAAAGCCTATAGTGTCAACCTTCTCAGGACCTAGAATCAATGATTCCTGTCATCCCGTGTCTAAAGACAGAGTTCCTTTGGTGGGCAGAGGCCTGCCACCACAACAAGGGACTGCCATTCACTCTACCCCCTGCCACCCAAACCCTAACAGACAGATCAGACTATGCATGGGGGGCTCACTTGGCAGGGCAGTGCATTCAGGGCAAATGGAAACAGTGTCAAATGCACCTGCATATCAATCAAAAAGAAATGTTAGCTATACAGAATGCTCTGACAGCCTTATATGACCACATTCTTCCAGGACAATTATTGACAAAGACTGACAATACCACTGTCATGTGGTACATAAACAAGCAGGGGGGAACCCACTCATACCCTCTCTGCAGACTAGCCATGGCTCTGTGGAACGCAGCCTTGAGCTACCAAGTGCATCTACAAGCTCAATTCCTGCCAGGAAAGCTAAATGCACTGGTGGATGACCTAAGTAGAAATCTCATGGACCCACACGACTGGAACCAAAGATGTTCAACATTTTGAGAAACAAATGGGGGAGCCCAGAGATAGAAACTGGAACCAAAGATATTCAACATTTTGAGAAACAAGTGGGGGAGCCCAGAGATAGACCTGTTTGCGTCCCCTCAGAACTACCAATTGGACAAATTCTGCACAAGGACTCCCCACAGACAAGCTTGAAAAGTGGATGCCCTGTTCTTCACCTGGAAAAACCTATCAGTGTATGCCTTTCCCCCTCTGCCTCTCCTTTCCAAAGTTCTACTAAAGATCAAACAGGACAAACCAAGGACAATACTCATTGCACCAGACTGGCCATGCCAACACTAGTACCCCCTCTTGCGCAGTGTGTCACTACTGGAACCATGGCACCTGCCTCAGACCCCTTCCCTGCTGTCCCAGCAGGAGGGCCAGATTCTGCACCCCCCTCTTCAAACCCTGAACCTTGCAGCCTGGCTAATTACCTGAGCTCTCAGTTACCATCCCTCAGTAAGCTAGTGATGGATGTCATTCTGGAGGCAAGGAGCCCTAGTACTAGAAAATCCTATGCTGAAAAATGGAAAAGATTCTGTTCTGTTCCTGGAGCCAAACTCAGGGGATGGGCACAACAGTGCCCAATTTACTGCACATTCTTCAATGCTTAACTGAGATGCTTCACAAGGGCCTTTCCTTTTCTTCCATCAAAATTCATGCTTCGGCCATTTCAGCTCATTATAATACAGAGCCACCTCTCTTGTCTCATCCACTGCTGAAGCAATTCCTCAGAGGGGCCAAAAACTTAGACCACCCAGGAGAGCCCCTACTCGAGCCTGAGACCTTAACTTTGCATTGGAAAAGCTCACTCTACCTCCCTTTGAGCCAGCTGCAAGTGCAGAGTTGAAATTCCTTTCTTGGAAAACAGCCTTCTTTCTAGCCATCACTTCAGCAAGAAGGGTGTCTGAATTACAGGCCCTCATGGCAGTGGAGCCTTTCATCATCTTTCATGCGGACAGGGTGTCCCTCAGGACCAACCCTTCCTTTATGCCCGAGGTGGTATCCAGTGTGGCACTTAATCAGACCATTCATTTGCCAACCTTCTTTTCTAATCCACAGAACAAAGGGGAACAAATACTGCACTCCTTGGATGTGCACAAATAACTTAGATTTTACTTGGATAGGACTAAGCCGCTCAGGAAATCTGAACAACTATTGGTTGCATTTGCTGCAGGGGCAGAGGGGAAGGCCATTTCAAAGCAAACCATTTCTAAGTACATAGGCCATTGCATTCATTTATGCTATAAGCACCATGGAAAACCTACCCCACAGAGGATAAGACCACACTCCACCAGGGCTGCATCTACCTCTACAGCCTTTCTCAGAGGTGTCCCTACCAGGGACATCCTAGAAGCTTCTACCTGGAGTTCTGTACATACCTTCACCAAGCACTACCACTTGTCAATTTTTTTCTAAATCCAGAGCTGGTTTTGCCACTGCAGTCCTGCAGGGCCTAATAGCTGGTCCTAATGCTCTCTAGTTGCCTCCTCCCTTCCTTAGCTTTGGGAATCTACCCAACTGTAATGACTGCAACAGTGAAACATGAAGAACATAGTACAGTTGTGTACACTTACCATGACTGTAGATGTTCGAGTGTATTCACTGTTGCAGTCTTGGTTACCCTCCCTCCAGCCCCCTGACTGCTATTGTCTGTACCTCTCTTTTTGTTTCTGTACTTAAAGCGTTCTGGTGTATTTGCTTTTTGTTGAAGGTGTAACCTTGTATATAATTGCTTCCCATTATGGGGGCACCTGACATCTGGGGCAAGAAAAACTGATGTAATGGCGCTGGCTGCATGCTTTATACCCCTGACTGCCTGACGTCATGGAAGATGAGAGAGCAACCGACGCAGGATCCAAGACTTTGATAATCAGGCCGACTGAGGGCTACCTGCAAGCAGATAACCCAAATGTAATGACTGCAACAGTGAAAACACTCAAACATCTACATTTATGGTAAGTGTACACAACTGTACTCTTTGGAAGTTATTTAGGGAGAGGGAGGTTACCTTAGTGGAATTGATAATAGAAGAGAGTGACTAAATGTTTTGAACTGGTAAAGGTTTAAAGTTTTCCTGGCTGCGTGGCACAGAGTGATAAAACCATGACTGTGACCCATATTTGATTAATGGCTTGGGTGTTGGCAGAGGCTAGCATAAGAAAGTGAAAGTGAGTGGCTAATGCTGGTTCATCCATCCCTAGGGGGAGCGAGAGAGAAGTGGCCATCAGTCAGCCAGTTTCCACCCTGCAAACCAGTGATTACACAACACGAGAAAACAAAGAACTGGGAGCTTGGGCTTAGTGACTGGTGGTGATGTTCATCGTTTTTCACTGTTGCAGTCATTACACTTGGGTTATCCTGCTGGCAGGCTACCCTCAGTCGGCCCGAATTCCAAAGTCTTGGTCCGGCGTCGGTTGCTGTTGCCTCTTCCCTGCCATCAGTACGCCAGGGGTATTAAAGATGCAGCCGACGCCATTTTCTTCAATCTTTGTTGCCGAGCGGTGCCTGAAGCAAAAGCAGTTCGCAAGTGCCGGTAGGCCGACTCCTGAGATTTTTGAAATTGAATTTCAGATCCGAAGTCTTCTATAAAGCTAAGAACCCTGTTGGGGAAACTTTTTTCTTGCTCCAGACCGATGTCAGAAAAAGTTAACAATTGTATTTCTTGTGGGAAGCAAATACCTTATAAAGATTTTCATTCTTACTGTATTCCTTGCCTAGGCCCTGACCACGATGTTGCTAGTTGTCAGTTTTGTGCTAGATTTAACCAACACTCGATTAAGCGTCGGTACGATTTTGATTTTCATTACTTTGGCCGAAGGTTTAACTACATAATGCCGTCGGAACAGCCGATGACTGGAGTTCATAAAAAGCACAAGGAAAAAGAAAACGACAGGCATCCGAGGTCCAAAACCGATGACAAAGCCTCTTCTAGGCCAGTTGCCGGTTCGCCAGTTCTCAGTGAGGTGCATTTGCAGCCCCTAACACCCGCTACCTCAGAGCCACAGGTTGCCTCCGTCTCCCACGTGGAGACAGCTAGGCCTCTGGATACTCAAGGTATTGGGCCTTCGGAAACTAATCCCACAGATGGGTTTGGAGCCGCTGAGCAGGCATTGGCTTCTGAGGGTGTTTTCAGACCTACACAGCTCTATATCAAGCCAACTTCAGCATCAAAGACTAAAACAGTTTTAAAGACAAGGAAACAAGTACAGCATTCTCCAGGACAGACTTCCATGCCTAAGAAACAGATGCTCAAAATGGCCGAAGACCTAATTACTTTGATCAAGGGTTCCCATCCCCCTCCTGATAAGAGGCCTAGGCAAGACACTGAATATGATTCCTCTGATCAGGTTTCCATTTTCTCTGACTCCTCTTCAGAACAGGGATACTCTATTCCTCCCTATGAGGATTCTGATGCTGAAGAATCTATTCCTTCAGCTTCTCCTCCTGAGGATTACTCATTTGGGGAAACCCTGCATACCATGAGGGAGCATTTCCACTGGGTGAGCCAAGATTATTCAGATTCTAAGAAAAGGCTCAGAGACTTTTTACTACCTCAGCACAGACCACTTGCTATTCCTCCTGTTCTAGACATTGTAGATGATGTATTTTCAGAGTCCGGCCTGTCTCCCGACTCTCTACCTCCTGCACCTGTTAAGCCAGACAGAAACTATTGGGTTCCAGATCCTCATACATTTCTATATAAAAACCCTGCTGTTGACCCAGAAACTATTTCTCAGGGTCCCAAAGGAGTCAAGGCTGCTACTGTCCCCTCAGATAGAGATTCTAGGGCACTGGACAGATGGGGGAAAACAGTTTACACTTCTGCTACCTTGGCTGTAAGAGCTTTAAATTGTCAGTTTCATATGCTTAAATATCAGCAATACTTCATGTCTCTGTTAAAACAGAAAATGTTGACAAATTCTGAATGTGCTGAGAACAAGGAATTGCATGATTTATTGCATGCAGCTGAATAAGTGGGAAAACATACTTTGCAATGTGGTTATAATTCACTGGAGGCCTCTTGCAGGGCCGCTGTAACGGGTTCTGTGATTAGAAGGCATGCTTGGTTAAAGGAACAGACTCTGCCTGATCATGTTAAAGCAAAATTATTGGATGCTCCATTACAGCATGATACTTTGTTTGGTGTTAAGGCAGAAGAGGTGTTGAAGAAAATGGAGGATAAAGCTAAATCTATGCAGACAGTGAAGGATTTCTTACAGGTACAGCCACCCAGATTTAGCAGGAACTGGCCTAAGAATTGGCCCTTTCCCGTGTCAGACAGGCCACAAAGAGGCAGATACAGATGCCCTAGAGGCAGACAACAGCCCCAGGGCTCATACAGGCCCAAACAGTGGGCTGCTTCTACCTCCAAAAGCGGAAAAGACAAATCACAGCCATATAGGAAACAGTCCCAATGACTTCCCTCTGCCAGTGCCAAGCATTTATCTTTTGGCAGCACCCTTAGGGGGAAAGCTAGCACTTTTTTCACAAAATTGGTACATGATTACCCAGGACAAATGGGTCTTAAATATAGTCTCTCAGGGCTACAGGTTCCACTTTCACATGCTTCCAAAGGCAAAAGGTATGCCAGACCTGCCACACAATCAATGGACAGAGGCACAAAACCAAGTTTCATCTCTCATGGACATGAGGGCTATTCAGCCAGTGGCACAACAAGAGCAGGAACAAGGATTTTACTCAAGACTTTTCTTAGTACCAAGAAAGGACAAAGCATGGAGACCAATTTTGGACCTGTCTATTCTAAATACTTTTCTGGACGTTCCGAAATTCAAAATGTTGACTCTGCATCAGCTTCTGCCCATGCTGGGCAAAAAGGCTTGCCTTGTAACTTTGGACCTCAAAGAGACATACCTGCATGTCCCAATCAGACAATCTTGCAGAAGATACCTCAGATTCATAGTTGGCTCAATGCACTACCAATTCTTTGCACTGCCCTTTGGCTTATCTACTGCGCCCAGGGTCTTCACAAAATGCCTGGCACCAGTAATTGCATTTTGCAGACCAAGAGGAATTCAGATATATCCCTATTTGGACAACTGCCTTATTCAAGCAGAGACCAAAGACATTCTACTAAAGCATCTGGCGTTTGTAAAAAGATTACTAATTTGCCTAGGGTACACAGTAAACAAAAAGAAATCAAAACTAGTGCTCTCTCGAGATAATATTCCTGGGTGCAGGCTTAAATACAACTGCCCAGATGGCTTATCTCACGCCAGACAAAAAAGGCAACTGACTTCTTACCTCGAAAGCATGGCAACAAAGACCCAGTTATCTGCAAGAAAAATTCTGCAGGCTCTGGGCTACATGACCTCCTGCATTCTGCTAATTCCATATGCAAGACTGCATATGAGGAAACTACAATGGTACCTAAAAAGTGTCTGGACTCAACATTGCCACAGCCTGGAATCATTAATTTCACTCATTCCCTGCCTGCAACAGGAGTTTCAATGGTGGGCACAGGCCTGTCACCACAACAAGGGACAATCATTCACTTTACCCACAGCCAGGCAAACACTAACAGATGCATCAGATTATGCCTGGGGGGCCCACATGGCAGGAAAATGTATTCAGGGTACATGGCCCCCAAGCCAAAGGCATCTACACATCAATCAAAAAGAGATGCTAGCTGTACAAAATGCCCTGACAGCCTTCAAGGACCTACTTCATCCAGGACAGCTGCTGATCAAGACGGACAACACCACAGTCATGTGGCACATAAACAAGCAGGGGGGCATACATTCCTACCCCCTCTGCAGACAAGCCATGATTTTGTGGAACACAGCATTGACTTACCAAGTACACCTGCAAGCACAATTCCTGCCAGGAAAAACAAATGCTGTGGCAGACGAACTAAGCAGAAACCTCATGGGCCCTCATGAGTGGAAACTAGAGCCACAAATCTTCAGCATGATAACAAGGAAATGGGGATGCCCAGACATAGATCGTTTTGCCTCCCCTCACAACTGCCAACTTCAGAGATTCTGCACAAGGACTTATCACAAATAAGCATGGAAAGTGGATGCTTTGTCATTCAGCTGGAACAACCTTACAGTATATGCCTTTCCTCCACTGCCTCTCCTCCCCAAGAGGGACAGCCAACTCAGAACTCTAAATCTAGCTGCATGGCGGATACTGTAACCATTCGGAATACACTTCTCTCTAAAGTGGTTATGGATGTTATTTTCGAGGCCAGGAGGCCCAGCACCAGAAAATCTTATGCAGAAAAATGGAAGAGATTCTGTGCTTGGAACCAGGCACAAGGAATTGACACGCTTGTTCCAAACATTCCTCAGATTTTACAATATCTAACTGAGATGCTGGACAAAGACCTATCCTTCTCATCAATTAAGATCCATGCCTCTGCCATTTCAGCTCATTACAATACAGACCCACCTATTTTTTCATATCCACTGCTTAGGCAGCTCCTCATGGGGGGCCAAAAACATAAGACCTCCAAGGAGAGCACCAATACCTGCATGGGACCTCAATTTTGTCTTGGGGAAAAACTCACATTGCCTCCTTTTGAGCCAGCCAATACAGTTTAGATAAAATTCTTATCATGGAAAACAGCTCTGCTCCTAGCAATAACTTCAGCAAGATGAGTCTCAGAGTTACAGGCATTAATGGCTGTGGAACCTTTTATTATCTTCCATCCGGACAGGGTTTCTCTAAGGACAAACCCAACATTTATGCCTAAGATAGTGTCCAGTGTGGCTCTTAACCAAACCATTAATTTGCCTACTTTTTACCCAAACCCGCAGAATAAAGGGGAGAGACTTCTGCATTCTTTGGACATACACAGACAGCTATGTTTTTACTTGGACAAAACCAAAGCTTTCAGAAAGACTGAACAACTTTTAGTGGCATATGATGCAGGATCCCAAGAAAAGGCTATCTCAAAGCAGACTATTTCAAAATGGATAGGACACTGCATTCGTTCCTGCTATTCACAACATGGCAAATCAGTGCCCAAGGGCATTAGACCACATTCTACCAGGGCAGCAGCCTTCCTCAGAGGAGTACCAACCAAGGATATTTTGGAGGCTGCAACTTGGACTTCAGTGCACACTTTTACTAAGCACTACCACTTGCCTCTTTACTCTAAATCCAGAGCAGGCTTTGCCACTGCAGTTTTGCAGGGCCTTATAGCCACTCTTAATTCTATTTAGACCTGGCCGCCCAACCTCAGCTTTGGGATTCAACCCAAGTGTAATGATTGTAACAGTGAAACACGATGAACATAGTACAGTTGTGTACCTACCACAAATGTAGATGTTCGAGTGTATTCACTGTTGCAGTCCAGGTTACCCATCCACCGTCCCCCTTTCTTTGCTGGGACTTTCTATACTTCTCTATCCTATACAACCTATGTGGTGTATTTGCTTGTAGATGAAGGTATTGTTTATTTTAGTGCATGCTTTCATAAGCAATGTTTTTTAGCCTACCCTTTTGGGAGCACCTGACATCTGGGGCAAGAAAAACTGAAGAAAATGGCGTCGGCTGCATCTTTTATACCCCTGGCGCTCTGACGTCAGGGAAGAGGTGACCGCAACCGACGCCGGACCAAGACTTTGGAATTCGGGCCAACTGCAGGTAGCCTGCCAGCAGGATAACTCAAGTGTAATGACTGCAACAGTGAATACACTCGAACATCTACATTTATGGTAGGTACACAACTGTACTTTCTTCGTGTTTCACTGTTGCAGTCATCACATTTGGGTTATCCCTGCCAGGGTAGCCCTCGGCCGGCCCGAATACCAGAGGCTTAGTATTTCTGCGGCGGTTCAGTTGCTGTTGCTTCAGGACTGATGTCAGGTCATCAGTAGTATAAAGTAAGGCAGCTGATGCCATTACATCAGTCTTTCTTGCCATGGAGCCTGAAGCAGAAGCAGTTTGCACGAGTGCCGGTCGGCCGCTACCCGAGTTTCATTTTCCGAATTGAAGCTGAAGTCTTCTAAAGCTAATACCCTGCTGGGGATCCTTTTTTTCTTGCACTAACCGATGTCAGAAAAAGTTAACAATTGTCTCACCCATGGAAAGCAAATACCACACCCAAGACTTTCTTTCTTCCTGCGTCACTTGCTTAGGCCCAGACCACGACGTCCCCCGCTGTCACTTTTGTGCTTTGTTCAATGCCAGAACTATCCATTGTCGGACCCTAATTGTACCTAGATATTTTCGCTTACAGTCCTCGAAGTCTGATATGGCTTTGGTAAGCCATTTGACAACAGATCATCTGAAAAAACGTAAAGGTAAAGACAGAGACAGACCGCACAGGTCCAAACCTACTGACGATGCTTCCGTTAAGCTAGTCATCTGTTCTTCAGTCCTCAGTGAGGAGCTTTTGCAACCCCTGATGCTCACTTCTGTTGGTTCACAGGCTGCTACCGAGACCCTTTCAGAGTCTGGTTTGCCGCAAAACTCTTCTTCGACTAAGGATCCTGCGGTTGTCTCTCCCTTGGACGGGTCTGGAGCTGCTGAGCAGGCACCAGCTTCTGAGGAAGTCCTTCGCTTTACCGATTCTCAACACAAACTGATGACTTCTTTCATGTCTACCGTTCTTTCGAAAACTACTGAGTTTCTAAGGCCCAGGGTACGAACCACACCCAAGAAACCGATGACCCAGTCTCAGTCACTTGCTTCTTTGCCTCAGTCTCAAATGCTTAAAATGGCGGAAGACCTTATTATGCTGATCAGGGGAAGCCAAGCTACCCCTTCCAAAAGAGAGAGATCTGTCCCCAGTAATTTTGTCTGAACAGGAGTCTGATGACTCTGATGCATCTGAATATGAAGACATGCAATCCCTCTCTGCATATGAGGATTCTGATGCAGAGGACTCCATTCCTTCAGCCTCTCCCCAAAGGACTTTTCCTTTGGGGAAACCCTTCATAACTTAAAGGAGCATTTCCAGTGGGAATGTAAGGACTACCCTCAGTGTAAAAAGAGACTCTGGGAATTCTTAGATCTTCCACAGCACAGCCCCCTGGCCATTCCTCCAGTCCTGGATGTTGTGGAGGATGTTTTCCTTGAATCCAGTTTGACTTCTGACACCCTCCCTCCTGCACTCAGAAAACCAGAAAGGTACTACAGAGTGCATGCCTCACACAGATTTCTTTTTAAAAATCCTACTGCTGACCCTGAGGTAATTTCTCAAGGGCCTAAAGGAATTAAAGCAACCTCTGCTAAGAATCCCACCCCTCAGATAGGGATTCCCAAGCACTAGACAGATGGGGTAAAAAAGTATACACCTCTGCTACTCTTGCTATCAAAGCACTAAATTGCCAGTTCCATGTGCTAAAATTTCGGTATCATACCCTGGAACTCCTCAAACAAAAAATGTCTTCCTTTCCTGCTTGTGCAGAATCTAAAGAGTTACAAGAGTTAATTCATTCTGCAAGTCAAGTAACTAAACACACCTTGCACTGTGGTTATGATGCCCTAGAAGCTTCTTGCAGGGCTGCAGTCACTGGTTCTGTTATTAGAAGGCATTCATGGCCTAAGGAACAGCCCTTGCCAGACCATGTTAAATCTATGTTGGATGCACCCTTGCACAAAGACAACTTATTTGGCACTAAGGCCGAAGAGGTCTTAATAAAGATGGAAGAAAAAGCAAAATCTGTGCAGACAGTTAAGGATTTCTTACAGGTCCAGCCACCCAGGTTCAGCAGGCATTGCCCCTCCAAGCACTGGTCCTTTCCAGCTCCCACCAGGTCAGTTCAGCCCAGACCCCATGGAAACAGACACCCCCCCCCAGACAGCAGCCACAGGGAATGCAGAGATATAAACAGTGGACTTCCTCCACTTCAAAAACATGGAGTTCTAAGCCACCCCCTCATGGTAAGAACTCACAATGACTCTCCTCCCCCACCCCCTCCCTCTGCCCACCTTCACTTATCCCTAAGGGGAAATCTCTCCTTTCACGCAAGCACCTGGGCCACCATTACCAACGACTGCTGGGTCCTCAACATAGTGTCCAAGGGATACAAATTTTCTTTCCACTTCATTCCAACTCCAAAAGGGCTCCTAGATCTACCTCCAAACCCATGGGCAAAGGCACAAAAGCAAGTCCTTTCCCTACCCTCTATGAGGGCAATAGAGCATGTTCCTGCAGAACAGAAAGGCCAAGGTTTATATTCCAGACTTTTTCTGGTACCCAAAAAAGAGGTCACCTGGCACCCCATCCTTGATCTTTCCATTCTAAACACCTTCCTGGTGATAAAAAAATTCAAAATGCTCACCCTCCAACAGCTGCTACCCATTTTCTCCAAAGATGCTTGGCTGGCCACCCTAGACCTAAAAGAGGCCTACCTCCACATTCCTATCAAGGAATCATGCAGGAAATATCTATGTTTCAGGGCTGGATCTCTGCACTTTCAATTCTCTGCACTTCCCTTTGGCTTATCTACTGCTCCCAGAGTTTTCACAAAATGTCTGGCTCCGGCCATTGCCTTTTGCAGACAAAGGAATATCCAGATTTACCCATACTTAGACGACTACCTAATGCAGGCAGACAGCCCAGAAAGGCTGCTCAAGCACCTGGCCTTTGTAAAGTCCCTACTAACCACCTAGGGTACACAATCAGCGAAAATAAATCCAAACAAGTACCCACCCAAAGGATTATATTCCTGTGAGCGAGCCTGGATACAGCATCCCAGATGGCATTCCTTACACCAGAGAAGCAAACTTACCTGACAGCCTACTTCTCTCAACTAGCCACCAGACCCCACTTATCTGCAAGGAAAATTCTGCAAGCTCTGGGGTTCATGGCATCTTGCATTCAACTCATTCCATATGCCAGACTGCATATGAGGAAACTTCAATGGTACCTAAACAGCCTTTTGGTGTCAATACTCTCAAGACCTGGAAACTCTTATACCCATGATACCTTGCCTCAGAAAAGATTTTCTTTGGTGGGCAGCAGCATGCTAACCCAACAAGGTACTACCTTTCTCACCACCCTCCCCCAGCTGCCCAGACCCTCACCACAGATGCATCAGACTATGCCTGGGGTGCACACCTGGATGGCAGGTGCATACAGGGCCAATGGAGCCCACAGCAAATCCATCTGCACATCAACCAAAAAAAGATGATAGCTGTCCAGAACACCTTGACAGCTTTCAAGCCCCTTTTCTCCCTAGGGGCTTTCCTGATCAAAACAGATAACACCACTGTGATGTGGTATATCAACAAGCAGGGAAGGACTCACTCTTACCTTCTATGCAGGCTGGCCATGGCCATTTGGCACACAGCCTCTGCCATGCAACTCCACCTGTTAGCACAATTCCAGCCAGGTTCTCTAAACTGTCTGGCAGACCACTTAAGCAGAATTCTTCTGGACCCACATGAGTGGCAGCTAGACAAAAGAACCTTCACTCCAATAACTCAGAAATGGGGCAGCCCTAGGTCGACCTGTTTGCCTCCCATACCAACCATCAGCTCAGCAAGTTCTGCACCAGGGAGCATCATTGCATGGCTTGGAAAGTGGGTGCCTTGCCCTTCTCGTGGGCCAGTGTATCGGTCTATGCCTTTCCTCCACTACCTCTCATCCCCAGGGTACTGCTCAAAATAAGGGAGGAAAAACCAAGGACAGTTCTTATTGCTCCAGACTGGCGTCACCAGCACTGGTACCCACTGCTGTGCAGCCTGTCCCCACTGCCACCATGGTATCTCACTCATACTCCAACCTTCCTGACCCAGAGAGAAGGAGAATTCATTGCATCCCCAATTGCAGACCCTCAGTTTGGCAACTTGGCTTATTCCCTAACCACCGATCAATCTGCCAACCTCAGTAAACGGGTTATAGATGTTATACGTGAGGCCAGACACCCTAGCACTAGAAAATCTTATGCTGACAAATGGAAAAGGTTCTGCACCAGGATTCAGGCTAAGGGAGCTGATACGGCACAGCCCATCCTCCCTCTCATCCTGGATTACTTGGCTGACTGCTACACAGTGGTCTCTTTTTCCTCTATTAAAATTCATGCCTCTGCTATCTCTTCTCATTTCCCTCACTGAGCAGCCCCTTTTCTCACACTCTCTAATCAAACAATTCCTAAGAGGGGCTAGCAACTTGAGGCCACCCAGAAGAGCACCAACCCCAGCTTGGGACTTTAACTTTGTTTTGGAAAAGCTCACCATGCCCCCCTTCGAACCAGCACTCACGGCTGTAGAGCCCCTTCATCATCTTCCATGCTGACAGGGTTTCTTTCAAGACTAACCCATCCTTCATGCCCAAAGTGGTGTCCAGTGTGGCTATCAACCAATCTATTAATTTGCCCACCTTTTTCCCTAATCCACAGAACAAGGGGGGAATGATCCTGCACTCTCTAGATGTTCACAAACAGCTCAAGATTCTGCTTAGACAGGGAAAAATCCTTCAGAAACTGATCAATTGCTGGTTAGCTTTGCTGCAGGGGCAGAGGGCAAAGCCGTCTCCCAACAAACAATTTCCAAATGGATAGCACACTGCATCCATTTCTGCTACAAGCAACACAGAAAGCCTCCCCCCAAGGGGGTCAGGACTCACTCCACCAGAGCAGACTCCACCTCTGCAGCTTTCCTCAGAGGAGTCCCCACCAGGGACATCCTGGAGGTTGCCGCCTGGATATCTGTTCACACCTTTACCAAACATTACCACCTGCCTATCTTCTTCAAATCCAGGGCAGGATTTGCCTCTGCAGTCTTGCAGGGCATCCTAGCCAGCCCCTAGTCTCCTTGACTGCCTCTACCCTTTTCCTCAGCTTTGAGAATCAACCCAAATGTGACGACTGCAACAGTGAAACACGAAGAACATAGTACAGTTGTGTACACTTACCATAGATGTAGATGTTCGAGTGTATTCACTGTTGCAGTCCTGGTTTCCCTCCCTCCAGCCCCCTCTTCTTTCTTCTCTTTGTTTACAAGGGACATTTTGGTATTTACTTTCTTCTGGTGGGGTTCTTCCACCAGAACCTGGCTCCCACTTAGGGGCTCCTGACAGATTAGGGCAAGAAAAGCTGATGTAATAGCGTTGGCTGCCTTGCTTTATACTACTGACGACCTAACATCAGTCCTGAAGTGACAGCAACCTTCACAGAAATACTAAACCTCTGATATGTAGGCTGGCCAAGGGCTATCCTGGCAGGGATAACCCAAATGTGATAACTGCGACAGTGAATACACTCAAACATCTACACTTATGGTAAGTGTACCCAACTGTACTTTTCTAAACTGGTGATAGTAGCCATTATTAGCAAATGGGTGAAAGTGTGTACACACACACACACACACACACACACACACACACACACACACACACACACACACACACACACACGATACAGGTGCTCATATAATACACTACAGGAGGAGCTAAGGCCCCAGTTAAAAACTGCAAACAGTAACAGAAACACCACAGTGGCTACTTGCATGACTGCTCTTCTGGTTGGTTATCATCTTCTCTGTGGGGACTGTGCAGTAGTAAGTGAAAAAGGTGGACTCAGGACAGATGAGGAAATGCTTGATGGTTGACAGGAGCAGAGATGAAAAACACCTAAAAATATGAAACCTATATTAAATTAATAGGTTATCTTCAAAGGAAAAGATAAAACCACTGTTTAGAACCCAGGTAAAGTCAAACTTTAGTTACCTAGGTCACAGAGAAGGCTCCATCGGTCTGTGCCACAGAGAGCGGGAAATCTGATAGATTAAGGGTAGCTTATAGAAATTTTACTTTAAGAAGAGCTTGAAGATTAGACTTGCATAATAAATTAAGTAGCTCAGTTGAGAAGCCAGGAGATTATTGGAATTAAAATGGGCTTCTTTGGAGCAACACTTGCACATAACCAGCTGTGTGGTCAATGCATAAATAGACCTTTGTCTTTACTAGTTGCATAAAATGAATTAATTCACAGTTTGTTGTTCTTACAGGTATTTTACTAATGCATTCAAAATTTTCATGCTTTGTGATTTTTATTTTTTCATCTCTTAAACAGATATGCCAAAGATTTAGATGCAGATAACTGGATATCCATAGACCCTACTACAGCTGATATTAAGTTCATTAAATATCCTGATCGGGAATCTGTTCACATAGTCAATGGCACATACACTGTTAAGATTATTGCTATAAGTGAAGGTAAGGAGTTAAAAATGCTGAATGTTTGTAGGAATGCTGTCATTTGTAAAACATGGAGGGAGAAAAAAACTATTTTAAGATTCATTTATGCACTGGAAAATAAACCATGAATGTACATCACTAGATCCATTCTGTTTCATTTCTTTCGTCTTGTATATTTTTCTTTGCTGTTGTACAGTAAAGTAGCACAGCAGATCAATAGTTGGCATTGCTGACTCAGTATTTGGTTCTTCAGGATCTCTGCTCAGTTGTCTTTTGTGTGGAATCCCCATGTTCTCCCTGTATCCATTTTTATTATTATTGTCAGGTGCTTTGCTTTCTTCTCCCATCATAAAGACATGTCCTAGTTGCAGTAGAAATCCTTCAACTTGCTCTTATAAGTGTGCATGCTTTGAGTAGTGTGTGTGTGCATGTGCGTCTTTTGACAGTGTGGTGTCCAAGCAAGGATAGTTTTCTCTGCCTTGTGTCTTCTGAGTTCCAGGATAGGGTTTTCTTCTTCAGTAACCTTGAATTAAAGTATGTGGGAAGGCAGTGTGTCTTGGAGCAGCTTTCCTATCTTTAGGCCTTATTTTTGAATATTCCTATTTATGCAGGTATGTCCCTGTTTTCAGAGTTCATATACTACTTCACATAGTTTTCTGAATCCCCTCATATGATTTCAAACTCTATAGTACACAGAAAACCACACTATGTGATGGACACATGAGCACACTAATAATTTAATGAAGGAGACTACACATCTAACAACTCCCCTGAAGCAAAAATAAATAACATTATGTGGTAGAATTTTGTGATATAGTCATCTCACATTCCTACTGGAAATGTTATGTGCTATTTGGTATTCAAATTCTATGCTAATTAGATGTCCAAGTTTTTAGCTGAATGATCCTATTTTAAGGATATTGCTCCTATTTCAGTGTCTGTGTCATAAACGATACACTTGTGGTGACTATGAGCTACGCTGACCAAAAGTACAGTGGCATCCTGATTGACTGCAGCAAGAAGTAAGAAGTTTGTATCAGTAGGGGTAGTAGAACCCACATTTCTGAATAGCTCTTAGTCATACCAAACACTGGGCGTGTGGAGAGTGAAAGGGGCCCCCTAGGGGCCTAGAACACTGGATTAGAATTAATTTCTTCCCAGTGGGGCGGGGAGGAAGGGGGAATATTTTTACATAGGTTTATTTGCTGGGAAAATATTCAGTATTTGCATGCAATGTACATATGGTCTGTAACACTGTATTGTTAAATATATGATAGTTATAATTTTGCAGTAGAATCAAGTCCCCAGCTTTTCGTAACTAGATGAGGTAAAAAGCACCTCAACAAGACTTCATTAAAGTAGTAACTTGTTTACTGTTGCTTCTGTTTTACACTGCACCTTGAACACATGCTTCACAAGCAGCAAACCCCTCTTCCCCTTGTTACGCAGTGTACACCAACATAAAGTTAATAAATGCACACACCTGCATGTCATTTAATATCACCTGTTGGTTAAGAAACAGAATATTTTAAATGATGGAGGTGAAATTAACGCAGTTTCACCCCACTGTGTGGGCTTGTTATCCATAAGCCATTCCACAGCTGTGTGTAAAGGACCACATGGTGCAGGACAGTGCACCCTTTGTTGTGGCTGAGGGGGACCTGGGCTGTGGAGTCTTAAATTGTACTTCTCAAGCTAGTCTCCCACTACAAGACTCATCAGTATCTTGGTTCTCCAGCGCTCCCCCCCCCACCCCGTTCCAAAAAATATGAACAGAAAAATAATTTAACACTGTCCTATGGTATTTTACTAAATTTGTATGCTCTACAGCTCATTAATGTTGTAAATCATTGTGTATTGCCTTTGTCAGACTGAATGCTTGGCAGAAACTTTCGATTTCTGCTTCATTTGGCTAAAGCTCTCCAGTGTCTCCAATTCTGTCTCCGTGTTTTCTTCCGTCTCCACCAAAATGTGATTTTTGTAGCAGAAAAGTGAGGAAGCAAGGCAATAGTAACAAGTGATCATATTTAGATGTTTCACATTTTTCAGAAAATGTTAACTTTGTTTGTTAGAAGAGTTGTAAGCGAGTACTGTTTGTAGTTAAGTAGTACCCCTCCCTGATTTGAGAATCTTTGTCCCTGATTCTCGAATGAACAGTGGTGAGCTTAACAACAAACTGTTGTTCTTTTATCATCCACAGCATAGCTGGCTTTGTATTTATTGTGTGTGGAAACTGACCTTAAATTGGGAAATAAAAGGTGTAAAGCACACGGTGATGCTGTTATTAGAATTGTTCATTTGGATAACAGCATATGTCAAACAGGGCATACTTAATTTTGGTTCATTGTACCCTGTAGTTTCTCTTTTTGTTTGAATTTTGGAAATGTGGTGGTGTGCAGTGCCAAGGGACAAGTTCATTTGTACACCTTGGCATGGTGAGTAACTTTAAAAGTCAGCCTTCTATATGATTAATTGAGTTTGTAAATATATCAGTCTTCTTTTTACCAATAATAAGGGTGATAATTTCCCTTTTTCATAACCAGGATGTCATGTTTGTAGGCATTAGGTTTTGTTTTGCTTGTGTCGGCCTCATACTCCATGCTTAAGTAAAACTTTTACTTGAACTAGCAAGGACTGTTAACAAGACCAAACTCAAAACTTATTCAGGAAATGTAGCAGTTTAACTTGAAGTGTAGACGGGGGTAAATGTCCTTAGTCTGTAAACTACCTAGATATCCAAAACAAAGATACTGAGAAGGGCTTGTATTCCCAATTTAAAAGTCTTAAACGGAGAAAAGTACTTCTTTTTTCAGCCAGAAGTGCATCCTGACTTCCAACCTGCCAATTTGTATGTTTGTGACAAGTGTTGATGAGGCATTTTCAAACATAATGCAACCCTACATGTCATTACGTGTGCTAATGCATTTGAACAGCATGATGTTTGTGTGCGTCTCTCCACTTTTCTTTTTGGTTTATAAAGTACTTCCATTGTATCGTTTTTACTTTTCTCAACATTCAGCTATTAAGTGCATATCTATTTCTATGGTTTGTTGATAAAAGTTATCAATTTGATATTCCATTACCTGATGCATTTCCAAGAATCTTGAAGTGTACCGGTTTGGGATAGGAGTCCAAAAAATACAGATAAGTCTGTATTCATTCCAAAGACTTGCATTGGTTGGCTGTGAGACGGTTTTTTAGTAGTTAGGTAGGTGAGTGGGACTATTAAGGTCCCTTTCATTTGCAGCCTAGTTAGTGAATTAAAGTATAACGGGATTCTGTTATTTAAATGCTCAACTTCTCTGTACTTTCTCTCCCTGTTTATTGTCCCTGCTATGAATAAACAACACAGCATTTACAATATTTTAAATTGACTGGTTGTCTCCACTAGAAACTTACTGTACTGTGTTGGTTTCACTTTCAAAAAAACTTTTAACCTGCCCTGGAAAAGTCTCCAATTCATTGATGTCATCAAGGTCACTGAATACAGGTAGTTTTCTGGCCAATTCTCTCCCCAAACTGACATCACCATGACCGTCCTAAAAACCCACTCATGCTGTGATGTTGCAGTTCCCTGGTCCTTCCCCTATGAAAGTAAAGTCTAGAACAAGGAAACGGTACTTGAATCACATCTCCTGCTTGTTGTGAGCTTTCAATCACAGCAGGTAACAGCTCAGCTTACCCTTAGCACTTTGATAGCTAGGGAAGTTAGGTGTGAAGGAAGGTGGGAGATTAGTCAAAGTAGTACAGTTCAGACTTCACAAAAAGATCTGTAGTTTAGCCATTCTAAAAAGCAGCAGCAGTAAAAAGTACTTTGAAAGTCTGTTCTGTGGTATTTGCACTGTTTGTGTTTTAAGTAGTCATTTAACAATGCGGTATGTTACTTAAAACTAACTGAAAGACAGCAGTGTATTCATGTAAAATCAATGCAGTGACAGGAGCTTTAGGAAGAAAGAGGTCTGTGTGATGTAACTTTTTACAGATGAGCACTGCATTGTGGGATACCTGGAGGCAGACTAAATAATTAGAAATACTTCAAGATGCCAGACCCCATGTGGTCAGACTCAGAAATTACGTATAAAAATATTTAAAAACCTGTAAATAGCTCCAGACCGTCCTAAATGTAGGAAACATCAAACCATGATGAAATAAACATGTTTTTTGAGTCTGTGGGTGCGGTTCACCTTTAAGTAAAAAAAATATCCAGTAGGTGGTATTAGAGTAAATGTAATGAAATCCAGAGTAGTTTAATGTACAGAACCAACAGCATGAAGTGCAGCTTGACCAAAAATACATAGAGCAGTGGTGCAGCAGTTAGTTTGTGCCTCACAGTACTTGTTTTTCCAGGTTAGTTCTTGGCTGGGATGCCTTCTCTGTCCAGTTTTTCCTGTCACATCCTATAGACATGCTGTGGATGAACTGTCATATGAGTGTGTGTGTGTGTGTGTATCTGTCTGCATCCAGTGATGGGCTGGCACCATATTAAGTACTGGCATTACTCTCTTGTAGCCCCTTAAATGAGAAGACTGTAGCTTCCACCTGACCTAGAAATGCAATTAAGCAGGTCATGAAGTATGAATATGGAGACATAATAGAACTCATTTATTTTACTTGAATATTGACAAGAGACCTTACTGCACAATAATGCTGTGCCCTTTAAAAGTGGGTATAACTTTTATACTGCTTGGAACAAAGTGGCAGGTTTGAGAATCCTGACCTGAGAAGATTGGCATAATGGTTAAGGTGCTTACCTTATAGACACAAGGTGCAGGTTTGATTTTCACATGGGGTAATTGGCTAGGCTTGAAATGGCCTAAAAAGGCAGTTAGCCTAGTACCAATATATGAACCTATGAGTGTTACTAGTTTTCAGGGATATCCTTTGTTTTACGTCAACATTTTGCTTTGTTTCTTATGAAGTTTCTGATTTTGTGGCAGAATATTGAAGATGTTACATTTTTAAATTGTGGAATTACTTTTCACATAATACATATGGATGTAAATTCTGTCATACTACCAACTTTCTCATTTGTGTCAGTATATAAAAAAGTGGCCTTGATTTGGGGACTTTCCACTGACAAGAGGTTAAGTGACATGATGTGGGCTTCCCTTTGAATTTACCTGCATTTATAGCTTACTGTGAATTCATTGTATTTTTCCTGATGTCACTGTCTGCCCTAAGTGTACCTTTTGAACAATCATTGCATTATGACCTGGGTAGAAAGACTTGCTAAGAACAGCTAGTTTGTTGTGTATTACCTAGATGAAGAGAAATGCAGCTCCAGTTACATAATGCAGGCTGACTTCTATAGATAGCTTTTTTTTAATTGTCCACAAGCTCAATACCTCTCAGTACATTTTAAGCCTCTGATCGTCATTGTAATCCTTTCCAGTTTAATAAAGACCAATATAAATTGAAGAGAAAGAGTGAAAAAAATGTTTAGAGAAGAAACTTGCCTTTTAGTTTCATCAGTACAATAGACTGCTAACTCAATTTCAGACTGGTTAAAAGTGCAAATAATTTACTTTGATGACATTCATTTCTGAACTTGATTACATCATCCACGAAAGTTTTGTAATAGCACATATTATACTAGAAATGCTGCTTGAAATGTGTTCCCAGAAATTATATCCTGTATCACCTGGATTTATCTTGTCACAGATGTTCTTTGTGTTTCACTGTTGCAGTCATCACATTTGGGTTGTCTGCCTGCAAGTAGCCCTCAGCCGGCCTGAATACCAGAGTCTTGGGATTTCTGCGTCGGGTGCTGTCACTTCTTCCATGATGTCAGGTCGTCAGGGGTACAAAACATGCAGCCAATGCCATTACATCAGTCTTTCTTGCCGTGCGGTCCCAAAGCAGAAGCAGTTTGCAAGTGCTGGTCAGCCAACTCCTGAAATTTTCATTTTTGAGTTTCATACCTTAAGTCTTCTAAAAGATAAGTATCCTGTTGGGAATCCTTTTTTCTTGCTCTATCCGATGTCCAAAAAAATTAATAATTGTCTTGCTTGTGGAAAGCAAATACCTCATAAAGATTTAAATTCTTACCATGTCACCTCTTTAGGCCCAGACCACGACATCCCTCGCTGTCGATTTTGTGCCTTGTTTAACGCCCGAACTATTCGTTGGGCAATTTTTGTAGCTAAATTCTTTTGCTCTTGATCTCCGTACTCCGAAATGGCTTCGATAAGCCATCTGACTACCGATCTTTCAAAAAAAGTAAGGATAAAGACAGAGACAGACCACATAGGTCCAAAACTGCAGATGATGCTACCGTTAAGCTAGTCACCAGTCTGCTGGTACTCAGTGAGGTGCTTTCGCAGCCCTTGATACCCGCTTCTATAAATTTGCAGGCCTCTACTAAGACCCATTTGGAGTCTGGTATGCCGCAAGATGCTTCTTCAACTATAGAACCTGCGGATGTCTCTACCTTGGATGGGTTCGGAGCTGCTGTGCCGGCATCAGCTTCTGAGGGTGTATTCAGGCCTACAGATTTTTATATTAAACCGACGACTTTGTTTCAAGCCAAAAATACCGAATTTCTCAGGCCTAAAGTTCACACTATGCCTAGGAAACTGACGACCAAAGCACATTCTCAGGCCCACATGCCTCAAAAACAAATGATTAGAATGGCTGAAGACCTTATTACCTTAATTAGGGGAAGCCAGCCTTACCCCTCAAAGAGTCTTAGAACTAATTTTCCTTCTGATTTTTCTGAGCAGGAATCTGATATCTCTGTTCTTTCTGACTGCCAGGACATACCCTTATCTACCTATGAGGATTCTGATGCAGAGGATTCTATTCCCTCTGCTTCCCCTCCAGAAGATTTTTCTTTTGGTGAAATCCTGCATACCCTTAGGGAGCATTTCCGCTGGGAAAGCCAGGACTACTCTCAGTCCAAAAAGAGACTCAGGGAATTTTTAAACCTACCTCAGCACAGGCCTCCAGCTATCCCTCCTGTTCAGGAGATTGTAGATGATGTTTTCTTGGAATTCAGCCTTACCCCAGATACTTTGCCTCCAGCTCCCAGGAAAAATGACAGGTACTATATACTCTCTCAAATTCCTTTTCAAGAATCCTTCTGCGGACCCAGAGACCATTTCCTAAGGACCTAAAGGCATTAAGGCTACTGCTGAAAAGAATCCTACCCCTTCTGACAGGGGTTCTAGGGGTTTAGACAGATGGGGTAAGAAGGTATACACCTCTGCTACTCTGGCTATTAAGACCTTAAATTCCCAGTTTCATTTGTTAAAGTATCAGCAGCATATTATGGAGCTAATTAAACAGAAAATTATGTTGATTCCTGACCATACAGAACACAAAGATTTACAAGAGTTAGTGCATTCTGCTAACCAAGTTAGACATACTTTGCAGTGTGGTTTTGATGCTTTTGAAGCATCTTGTACGGCTACTGCCACTGGGTCTTTTCTTAGAAGGCATGCTTGGCTCAAGGAAAAACACTACTTGCCAGGCCATGTTAAAGCAGAATTACTGGATGCACCCTTAAACCAAGAGCGCCTATTTGGCAACAAAGCAGAAGTTGTCCTCAAAAGGATGGAGGAGAAAGCTAAATCTATGCAAACCCTTGAAGATTTATTACAAGTACAACCACCTAGATTCAGTAGGCATTGGCCTTCAAAGAACTGGCCCTTTCCAGTCCCTTCCAGGCCTTCTCAGTCCAAACCCAGGGGCAGCAGACCACCAAGGCTTCAGTCTCAGGTTATGCACAGATCTAAGCAGTGGGGGTGCTCCCACATCCAAAACAGGGAGTAGTAAGCCACCTCTCTATGGAAAAGTTGCACAATGACTTATGCTCAACTCTTCCAAGCCTTGCTCAAGTACTTGCACCTTTAGGAGGAAAACTCGCCCTGCATGCAGAAAAATGGGAATGCATTACCCAAGACAAATGGGTTTTAAACATTGTTTACCTAGGATACAGATTTCACTTCTACTCACTTCCAGCCCTAAGTGGATGGCCAGAACTCCACTCAAACCAGTGGGCGGAGGCCCAAAAGCAAGTACTTTCTCTCCTCAGCATCAAGGCTGTTCAACCTATCCCAGCAGAACAAAGGGGACAAGGCTTTTATTCAAGACTATTTCTGGTTCCCAGAAAAGAAAACTCTTGGCATCCTATCCTGGATCTGTCTATTCTCAACACCTTTCTGGTGGTTCCAAAATTCAAAATGCTAACTCTCCAACAGCTGTTTCCTTTGCTAGCCAAGGATTCCTGGCTGGCAACCCTAGACTTAAAAGAAGCTTATCTGCACATCCCCATAAGGGAATCTTGCAGGAAATACCTACGCTCCAGAGCAGGCTGTATGCACTATCAGTTCTCTGCACTTCCCTTTAGCATATCTACTACGCCCAGGGTATTCACAAAGTGCCTAGCTCCAGCCATTGCATTTTGCAGGCAGAAAAGTATTCAGATTTACCCATACTTGGAAGATTGCCTGATTCAGGCGGAAAGTCAGGACTTGCTATTACAGCACTTGGCATTTGTAAAGAGATTTCTAACTTCACTGGGTGCACCATCAACAAAAAGAAATCACACCTAGTACCCTGCCAACAGATTGCATTCCTGGGCGCAAGTTTGAACACAGCTTCCCAGATGGCATGCCTCACTCCAAAGAAACAAATGTATTTGACAAACTACTTCAATCTTCTGGCCACCAAAGCCCAGCTATCTGCAAGAAAAATACTGCAAGCTCTGGGTTCATGGCCTCTTGCATTCTGTTAATTCCATATGCAAGACTGCATATGAGGAAACTTCAGTGATACCTAAAAAGTCTATGGTGTCAACATTCTCAGGACCTGGAAACTATGATTCCTATCATTCCTTGTCTAAGGGCAGAGTCCCTTTGGTGGGAAGAGGCCTGCAACCACAACAATGGACTCGCTTTCACTCTACCCCCTGCCGCCCAAACCCTAACAACAGACGCATCAGACTATGCATGGGGGGGCTCACATGGCAGGACAGTGCATTCAGGGCAAATGGAACCCAAAGCAGATGCACCTGCATATCAATCAAAAATAAATGTTAGGCCTTATTCTTCCAGGTCAACTATTACAGACAACACCACAGTTATGTGGTACATAAACAAGCAGGGGGGAATGCATTCCTACCCACTCCCATACCCAGACTAGCCATGGCTCTGTGGAACACAGCCTTGAGCAACTAAGTGCACCTACAAGCCCAATTCCTGCCAGGCAAACTAAATTCACTGGCAGATGACTTAAGCAGAAATCTCATGGACCCACACGACCAAGTGCACCTACAAGCTCAATTCCTGACAGGCAAACTAAATTCACTGGCAGATGACTTGAGCAGAAATCTCATGGACCCACACGAATGGAAACTGGAACCCAAAATATTCAAGCTTTTGAGGAACAGATGGGGGACACCAGAGGTGGTGGACCTGTTTGCTTCCCCTCAGAACTATCAGTTGAACAAATACTGCACCAGAACTCCCCACAGCCAAGCTTAGAAAGTGGATGCCCTGACCTTTTCCTGGGAAAGCCTCTCAGTCTATGCCTTTCCCCCTTTGCCTCTCCTCTCGAAGGTTCTACTAAAGATCAAACAGGACAAGCCAAGGACAATCCTGATCGCACCAGACTGTCTACACCAGCACTGGTATCATCTTTTGTGCAGTCTGACAATGCTACAACCATGGCACCTGCCTCAGACCCCTCCCTGTTGTCCCAGCAGGTGGGCCAGATTCTGCACCCTCAGCTGCAGACCCGGAACCTTGCAGCCTGGCTACTCCCCTGAACTCACCACCAGCAACCCTCAGTAAGCAGGTGCTGGATATCATTCTTGAGGCAATGAGGCCTAGTACTAGAAAGTCCTATTCAGAAAAGTAGAAAGGATACTGTTCTGAAGCCAGTCTCGGGGGATGGGCACAACTGTGCCCAGCTTACCTCATATACTAGATTACTTAACAGAAATGCTCCACAAGGGCCTATCCTTCTCTTCAGTTAAGATTCATACCTCTGCCATCTCAGCTCATTATAATACTGAGACACCCCTCTTCTTGCATCCTCTGGTAAAACAGTTCCTTAGAGGAGCCAAAAATTTAAGACCCCCCCCCCAGGAGAGCTCCCACTCCAGCCTAAGACCTTAACTTTGTATTGGAAAAACTACCACTTCCACCCTTTGAACCGGCTGCTACAGCAGAGTTAAAATTCCTCTCATGGAAAACAGCTTTACTCCTAGCCATCACTTCAGCAAGAAGAGTGTCTGAACTGCAGGCCCTTATGGCAGTGGAACCCGTGAGTATCTTCCATGCGGACAGGGTTTCCCTCAGGACTTAACCCAACTTTTATGCCCAAAGTGGTGTCTCATGTGGCTTTAAACCAGTCCATTAATTTGCCTACTTTTTTCCCTAATCCTCAGAATATAGGGGAAAGGATACTGTATTCCCTGATGTGCACAGACAGCTTAGATTCTGTTTGGACAGAACTAGGCCTCACAGAAAATCTGACCAGCTGCTAGTCAGCTTTGCTGCAGGGGCAGAGGGCAAGGCCATTTCAAAGCAACCCATTTCTAAATGGATAGCACACTGCATCCATTTCTGCTACAAGCACCATGGAAAACCTGCCCCAGAGGGGATAAGAACACATTCCACTAGGGCAACATCTACCTCTACTGCATTTCTCAGAGGAGTCCCTACCAGGGACATCCTGGAAGGTGCAACCTGGAGCAAAGTACACACTTTCACCAAGCATGATCACTTGCCTATCTTTTCTAAATCCAGAGCTGGATTTGCCACAGCAGTCTTACAGGGCCTCCTCCACCCTTCCATAGCTTTGAGAATCAACGCAAATGTGATGACTGCAACAGTGAAACACAAAGAACATAGTACAGTTGTGTACACTTACCATAAATGTAGATGTTCGAGTGTATTCACTGTTGCAGTCCTGGTTACCCTCCCTCCAGCCCCCTGATTGTCTTTTGCTTTTACCTATTCCTTTTGATTTGGCTTATCTTATACAGTGTGTATTTGCTTTTTGCTTGGGGTGTGCCACACCATACAACTGCTTCCTATTTTGGGGGCGCCTGACATCTGGGCCAGGAAAAACTGATGTAAAGGAGTCTGCTGCATATTTTATACCCCTGACGTCATGGAAGAAGCGACAGCACCCGACGCAGAAATCCCAAAACTCTGGTATTCAGGCCTGTTGAGGGCTACCGGCAGGCAGATAACCCAAATGTGATGACTGCAACAGTGAATACACTTGAACATCTACATTTATGGTAAGTGTACACAACTGTACTTTTTTTATTGTCAGTATGAGGCCCTGCATGAAAATGCAATAATTTTCATTGACGCACAAAACTTAAGATGTGTGATGAGAGTGTTTATGGTCTTCCCCAGATGTTCTGTTCCACTATAGTGTCCTGTGGTTTATAGGATATAGAAATGTTCGAACATGTCTTAGAGCATGGCCTTACTCGCCCTGCTGTTACTTACCATAAGGTAGATATGGGACTGGATGGGAGGGAGACACTTGTTTTGTTGTTTTTTTCTGTTGTCATTAAGTGCGCATGTCATACACCTTTGTAAATCTTGCATTGGTTGCATGCCCGAAGATGATCATGAGTGGAAGAATGTAGTGCATCACATGTTTTGACATCTGGAGATTCTGCAATGTTGGGGAGTAAACCTGTGGACTGACACAATGTCAATGGCCCTGTTATAGTACATTTTTTAACAGATACTAATTAAAAAATAAAATCTTCCTAGATTTGAGTTGCTAGCCTGTAGCATCACTTTTATTAGGTGCTTTTGGGTTATAACCCTCAGCTTCAACTCCTATTTTAAACATCACAGTCATTTTGATGAGTCCAACAGGATACTTGAAAAAAGTAAAAATGAGTTGCAAAGCATAAGTTTATTCTCAAAAAAAGTATAGGATGATCATTGTGTTTCACTGTTGCAGTCCTAACAAATGGATTATCTGGCTCCTGGTAGCCCTCAGTCGGCCAGAATATCAAAGGTAGGTAAAAATGACATCAGTTGCCGTCGGTTATAAAGGATGTCAGAGCGTCCAATACAAAAGGAGGCAGCCAGCGTCACTTCCTCAGTCTTCCTTGCCATGGAGCCTGAAGCAGAAGCTTTTCATGCACGAGTGCCGGTCGGCAGTTTACCTTTGTTGAATTCCGACTACAAAGAGTTGAAGTCTACTACAGCTAAGTACCCCGTTGGAGATCCTTTTTTCTTGCCTTAATGAATGTCAGAAAAAGCTAATAATTGCCTTACCTGTGGAAAGCAGATTCCCCATAGAGATTTTCATTCCTATTGTATTATCTGTTTAGGCCTTGATCACAACATTCCTAGTTGTAATCTGTGCCTGCTTTAATCCGCTTACTATCTGTCGTCGGGCTAAGATTTTGGTTAAGCATTTCGGAGTTGGGTCTAAGTTTGTGGGTATGGCGTCCGCCGGTCTTCAGGCTTCGGATATTCTGAAAAAGCATAAGGAACAAGGACCCTGACAGGCCTCAGAGAAATAAGTCCTTGGATGAGGGTAAGTTGGTCGTCAGTCGGGCGGGAGCCAGTGAGATGCTTTTGCAGTCCCTGCAGTCTACAGATTTACATCTGTAGGCCTTGATTGAGTCCGAGTCCCTTCGGCCTCCAGTTTGTCTTCCGACCTATCGCCGGTCACCTCTTCTGCTGGAGTCGGTACCACTAAGCTGACTTCGGGGTCTGAGGCCTCCATTTTGCGATCTGACAGCAAACTTCTTCCTTCTACTCCTGCTGCTTCTTCCTTTGGTGGTTACCAGGCCTCCCGACTCAATTCAGGTTTGCAGGTAAGCCTTCCATCCGTAAGCCTATGAAAAGGCAGGCTCCAGTTCCTTCTGGTTCTCAACAATCCCAGATGGTTAAAATGGCTAATGACTTCTTAACTCTCATCAGGGGTTCTCAGCCTCACCCTCCTAAGAGTAGTAGGGAAGTTTTGTCCTGTTCAGGATCTATTTCTTCCAGCATTTCTGCTGATGAGGAGGAATTTTCTCAGCCTTTTTCCCCCTTTGAGGATTCATATGCAGAGGAGTCTATTCCATCGGCTTCTCTTCCAGAGGAGTTCTCTTTTGGTGACACTTTAAATGCCCTCAGGGAACATTTTAAATGGGAAAGCCAGGATTATCCCCAATCTAAGAAACAGATTAGGGAGTTTCTTGATTTACCTCAACATAAGCCTCTTGCTATTCCCCCCAGTGTTGGAAGTTGTTGATGATGTTTTTCTGGAAAATTCCTTGTCTCCAAATTCTGTTCCCGCTGCTCACAGGAAACCTGACAGGTACTACAGAGTTCCTGATTCTCTTTTTTTTTTTTTCAGGAACCCGTTGGCGGATCCAGAGGATGTTCTTTGTGTTTCACTGTTGCAGTCATTACATTTGGGTAATCTGCTGGCAGGTTGCCCTCAGTCGGCCTGAATAACAAAATCTTGGGTCCTGATTCGGTTGCTGTCTCCTCTTCCATGACTTCAGGTCGTCAGGGGTATAAAACATGCAGCCGACTCCATTTTGTTCAGTCTTTCTTGCCGCACGGTACCCGAAGCAGAAGCAGTTCGCAAGTGCTGGTCGGCCGACTCCTGAAATTTTTGCATTCGAGTTTCAGAACTGAAGTCTTCAACGAAAGCCAAGTACCCCGTTGGGGAAACTTTTTCTTTCTCCTTACCGATGTCTGTAAAAGTTAATAATTGCATTACTTGTGGGAAGCAAATACCTTATAAGGATTTTCATTTGTACTGTATTCCTTGCCTAGGCCCAGATCATAACTTGCCTTGCTGTCGGTTTTGTGCTAGATTTAACCAACGCACTATTAAGCGTCGGTATATTTTTGCTTCAAAATATTTTGGATCCAAATTTAATTACCCTGAAATGTCGTTGGTTAGCAATCCGACTACCGGAGTTCACAAAAAACACAAAGAAAAGACAGAGGCAACCGTTGAGGTTCAAAACCGACGAAGCTTCTCCTAAGCCAGTCGCTGGTACTCAGTGAGGTGCTTTTGCAGCTCCTGATACCCGCTACTTTTGAGTCGGTGGCCTCTACCGAGACCCATGCAGAGTCCAGTATGCCGCAATATTCTCAGAGTATTGATCCCACGGATGTCTCTCCCTTGGATGGGTCCGGAGCCGCTGAGCAGACACCGGCTTCTGAGGGTGTTTTCAGGCCTCAACATTTTTGACGCCAGCTTCAAAAACAAGATGAAAAACATCTTCTAAGTCTAAAAAACTGACACATGAGCCACGTGCTCATGCCCCTATGCTTAAAAAACTGAGGATCAAAATGGCTGAGAACTTAATTACCTTGATCAGGGGTTCACAACCCCCCCCTAAAAAAACTGATGATCAAAATGGCTGAGAACTTAATTACCTTGATCAGGGGTTCACAACCCCCCCTGCTAAGAGGCCTAGACAAGACACTGATTATGAATCTTCAGATCAGGTTTCTATTTCTTCTGATTCCTCTTCTGATCAGGAATTTTCTATACCACCCTATGAGGATTCAGATGCAGAAGAATCCATCCCATCTGCATCTCCTCCTGAGGATTATTCTTTTGGGGAAACCTTGCATACTTTAAGGGAACATTTTCATTGGGAGAGTCAGGATTTCTCTGAATCACAAAAGAGGCTTAGGGATTTCCTCCTTCTTCCTCAGCATAGGCCTTTGGCTATACCTCCTGTATTAGACATTGTTGATGATGTGTTTTCGGAATCAAGCATGGCTCCTGATTCCCTACCTCCAGCTCCTAGTAAGCCAGACAGATATTACAGGGTTCCTGACTCCCACAAATTTCTATTCAAAAATCCTGCTGCTGATCCTGAAACTATCTCACAGGGTCCCAAAGGTGTAAAGGCCTCTACAACCAAAAATCCTACCCCCCTGATAGAGATTCCATGGCGCTGGATAGATGGGGAAAGAAGGTTTATACATCTGCAACCTTGGCAATTAGGGCCTTAAACTGCCAGTTTCATATGCTTAAATATCAACAGCATGTTATGGACTTATTGAAACAGAAAATGATGTTGATTTCTGATTGTGTGGCAAATAAAGAATTACGAGAATTATTGCATGCAGCAGAACAGGTTGGAAAGCATACTTTGCAATGTGGTTTTGATTCCTTGGAGGCCTCTTGTAGGGCCGCAGTTACTGGATCTGTGATTAGAAGGCATGCCTGGCTCAAGGAGCAAAATCTGCCTGATCATGTGAAAGCTAAGTTGTTGGATTCCCCTTTCCAGCATGATGCTCTGTTTGGTAATAAGGCAGAAGAGGTTTTAAAGAAAATGGAAGACAAAGCTAAATCTATGCAAACTGTAAAATATTTCTTACAAGTGCAGCCACCCAGGTTCAGTAGGCACTGGCCTACTAAAAATTGATCCTGTCCTGTGTCCAGCAGAGCCTCTCAAGGCAAATCCAGGCGCTCAAAAGGCTCTAGGTACCAGTCACAGGGTTCTTACAGGTCAAAGCAAAGGGGTGCCTCCTCCTCCAAATCTGGAGGAAACAAAGCACAACCCTACAGTAAGCAGTCTCAATGACTTCCGTCTACCATCACCAAGTACTTATCTTTTGGCAACCCCCTTGGGGGGGAAATTAGCACTTCATGCTCAAAATTGGCAGTTAATTACCCAGGACAAGTGGGTATTAAACATAGTATCCCAGGGGTACAGATTTAATTTCCATACTTTGCCAATTCCAAATGGTTGGCCAGATCTGCCTCAAAATCACTGGGCAGAGGCTCAGAAACAAGTTATGTCCCTCGTGGATATGGGGGCTATTCAACCAGTACCAGAACAGGAAAAAGGGCAAGGTTTTTATTCAAGACTGTTCCTGGTACCCAGAAAAGAGAATGCCTGGCTTCCAATACTGGACTTATCCATTCTGAACACGTTCCTGGACATTCCAAAATTCAAAATGCTGACTTTACAACAGCTACTGCCTATGCTGGGCATGAGCGCTTGGTTAGTGACTCTAGACTTAAGAGGCATACCTGCATATCCCAATAAGGGAATCGTGCAGAAGATACCTCCGCTTCAAGGCAGGTTTTATGCATTACCAATTCTCTGCACTGCCCTTTGGCTTATCTACTGCACCCAGGGTCTTTACAAAGTGCCTGGCACCAGTAATTGCATTTTGCAAAGAAGCATACAAATTTATCCTTACCTGGACGACTGTCTCATTGAAGCATAGAACAAGGACATTCTTCTTCAACATCTGGCATTTGTAAAAAGGCTTCTAACATGCCTAAGGTACACAAATGAAAAGAAATCACAACTGGTACCCTCTCAAAAAATTACATTCCTGGGTGCAAGCTTGAATACAACTGCCTAGATGGCTTACCTTACACCAGACAAACAAAGGCAACTGACTATATACTTCAAACGGTTGGCAACAAAAGCCCAGTTGTCTGCAAGACAAATTCTGCAGGCTTTGGGGTTCATGACATCCTGCATTCTACTAATTCCATATGCAAGACTGCATATGAGGAAACTTCAATGGTACTTAAAAGGTTTATGGAGTCAGGATTGTCACAGTCTGGAAACAATGATTCCTCTCATTCCCTGCCTACAACAGGAGTTTCTTTGGTGGGCAGAGACATGTCACCAAAACAATGGACTGTCATTCACTCTACCCCCTGCCACCCAAACCCTAACTACAGACTGATCAGACTATGCTTGGGGGGCCCACCTGGCAGGGAGATGCAGTCAGGGCATATGGAGCCCAAAACAAATGCATCTGCATATCAACCAGAAAGAGATGTTAGCTGTTCAGAATGCCCTGACAGCCTTCAGAGACTTACTTCATCTTGGACAACTACTGATAAAGACGGACAGCACCATGGTCATGTGGTACATAAACAATCAGGGGGTGGTACACATTCCTATCCCCTTTGCAGACTAGCCATGGCATTGTGGAACACAGCCTTGACTTACCAAGTACATCTTCAAGCTCAATTCCTACCAGGAAAACAAAATATTCTGGCAGGCGACTTAAGCAGAAATCTTATGGACCCGCACGAGTGGAAACTGGATCCCCAAATCTTCATCATGGTAACACAGAAATGGGGGAGCCCAGACAAAGATCTATTTGCCTCTCCCCAAAACGATCAACTGGATAAATTCTGCTCAAGGACTTATCACAGACAAGCATGGAAGGTGAATGCCCTATCCTTCAGTTGGACAAACCTATCAGTCTATGCCTTTCCCTTTCTGCCACTTCTCTCCAAGGTCTTACTAAAGGTCAGACAGGAAAAAAACAAAAATGATCCTAATTGCTCTGGACTGGCCTCGCAAGCACTGGTACCCAATTCTAAGGAATATGTCTCAACTCCCTCCTTGGTACTTGCCTCAAATACCTCATCTACTGTCTCAGCATTACAATCAAATTCTGCACGCAGCAATCAAATTCTGCACACTCAGCTCCAAGCTCTGAACCATGCAGCATGGCTGATCATGTAATTATTCAGACAACACCTCTCAGTAAATCTGTGAGGTATGTCATTTTGGAAGCCAGAAGGCCTAGTACTAGAAAATCTTACGCTGATAAATGGAAGAGATTCTGTACTTGGAACCAAGCCCAAGGAATGAACACAGCAAAACCAAATATCCCTCAGATTTTACAATACTTGACTGAGATGCTTGACAAGGGCCCATCTTTTTCTTCAATAAAAATCCATGCCTCTACCATCTCGGCTTATTACAACGCGGAGCCTCCCATCTTTTCTCATTCTCTGCTAAAACAGTATCTTAGAGGGGACAAAAATTTAAGGCCTCCCAGAAGATCACCAACTCCTGCATGGGACCTCAATTTTGTGCTGGAAAAACTCACCCTGCCTCCTTTTGAACCAGCAGCTACTGCGAATTTAAAGTTTTTATCTTGGAAAACCGCTTTCCTTTTGGGAATCACTTCAGCAAGAAGGATTTCAGAACTACAGGCTGTCATGGCTGTGGAGCCTTTTATTACATTTTACCCGGACAGGGTGTCCCTCAGGACCAATCCTTCCTTTATGCCTAAGGTGGTATCCAGTGTGGCTCTTAACCAAACTATTCACCTGCCAGCATTTTACCCAAATCCACAGAACAAGGGGGAGCGGATTCTGCATTCATTGGACGATTCTGCATTCATTGGACGTGCACAGGCAACTAAGTTTCTACTTAAACAGGACCAAATCTCTAAGAAAGTCTGAGCAACTACTGGTGAAATTTGCAACAGGATCAGAGGGGAAGGCTATATCAAAGCAGACTATTTCTAAGTGGATAAGCTACTGCATTCATTTCTGCTACTTGCATCATGGTAGATCTGTGCCCAAGGGAATCAGGTCACATTCCACCAGGGCTGCCTCTACCTCAGCAGCCTTTCTCAGAGAAGTTCCAACCGAAGACATTCTAAAAGTTGCTATTTAGAGCTCTGTTCACACCTTCACAAAGCATTATCATTTGTCTCTCTTCTCTAAATCCAGGGCAGGCTTTGCCACTGCAGTTCTGCAGGGCCTTATAGCCGCTTCTAATGCTGTTTAGTTCCATCATCCCATCCATAGCTTTGGGATTCTACCCAAATGTAATGACTGCAACAGTGAAACACGAAGAACATAGTACAGTTGTGTACACTTACCATAAATGTAGATGTTCGAGTGTATTCATTGTTGCAGACTGGGTTACCCACCCACCATCCCCCTTTTCTATAACTTCTCTTTCTTCAGTATATTCTAAAGCCTTTGTGGTGTATTTGCTTTTAGATGAAGGTAAAGTTTATCTGGCTAAAAGTGCATTTATATATGTTGCTGTTTATTTATATATATATATATAGATATATATATATATATATATATATATATATATATATATTTTATTTTGCTCCCCATTTGGGGGACACTTGACATCTGGGGCAAGAAAAACTGAATAAAATGGCTTCGGCTGCTTATACCCCTGACAACCTGACGTCATGGAAGAGGAGACAGCAACTGACGCAGGACCCAAAACTTTGTTATTCAGGCCGACTGAGGGCAACCTGCCAGCAGATTACCCAAATGTAATGACTGCAACAGTGAATACACTCGAACATCTGCATTTATGGTACGTGTACACAACTGTACTTTATTTCTCAGGGCCCTAAAGGGGATAAGGCCACTGTTACCAGGAATCCTGTTCCATCAGACAGAGAATCTAGGAACCTAGATAGGTGGGGCAAGAAAGTTTATACCTCTGCCACCCTAGCTATTAGGGCTATCAATTGTTTTTTTTCATATGCTGAAGTACCAACAGCACACCTTCGAGGCTATTAAGTGTAGGATTGTAAATATACCTCTTTTGGCAGAGAGTAAAGAGATGCAGGATTTGTTGAATTCAGCCATTCTGGTCAGTAAGCATTCTTTGCATTGTGGTTTTGACATCCTTGAGGCCTCCAGTAGGGCTACTGCTACTGGATCTGTTATTAGAAGGCACGCTTGGCTCAGAGAACAGCCTCTTTCAGAATCTGTCAAGGCTAAGCTTTTGGATGTACCTTTACATAAAGACAATCTTTTTGGCAGCAAAGCTGAGGAGGTGCTTAAGAAAATTGAGGATAAGGCCAAGCATTGGCAAAATGTTAAAGATTTTCTGCAAGTTCAACCCCCTCGCTTTAGCAGGAATTACCCTTCCAACAGTTGGACCTTTCCTGATTCCAGCAGACAGAACCGTTCCAGGACTAGGGGTTACAAATCTTCTAGGGGACAGACAGCTACCCCTCAAAGGTATAGGCAGTGGCAGGCTTCCACTTCTAAGGTGGGAAGCTTCAAGCCTGCATCTCAATGAAAGCACTCTCAATGACCTTTTACAACTTCTGCCTGTTCTTGCTTGACTGGAGAGTCCTTTAGGGGGAAGGCTGGCCCTTTTTCCAGATGTCTGGGCCTGTATCACAACCGACAAATGGGTGATCAGAATGGTGTCCTGGGGCACAAGTTTTCTTTCCGCACCTTTCCAGCTCCCAAGGGATTCCCAGACGTTCCTCCAAACCAAAAGGCAGAAGTAGCAAAACAAATTTTGTCTGTTTCATCTGGGAGCAATAGAATCGGTTCCTGTTCAGCAGGTAGGCCAGGGCTTTTATTTCAGGCTGTTTCTAGTTCCAAAAAAGAAGGCTCCTGGTGTCCTATCCTAGATCTTTCCATTCTGAACTCTTTTCTAGTGATTCCCAAGTTCAGAATGCTCACTCTGCATCAGTTGCTACCAATGTTAGAAAAGGATTCCTGGCTGGTAACCTTGGATCTCAAAGAGGCTTATCTGCACATCCCTGTCAGGGAACGTTGCAGGCAGTATCTTCGTTTCAGAGTGGGCAAGCAACATTATCAATTCTCTGCGCTGCCCTTTGACTTATCTACTGCTCCCAGAGTCTTCACAAAGTGCATGGCCCCAGTCAGATTTACCCATACTTGGACGACTATCTGATTCAAGCAAGTTCTCAGGAGCAGCTATTAATGGATCTGGAATTTGTAAAGACTCCTCTTTTCCCTGGATTTACACACTCAATGAGGAAAAGTCAAAAATGGTACCATCCAAGGAGATAGCATTTCTGGGAGTGAGTCTGAACACAGCCGCCCAGATGATATATCTCATCCAGGAGAAGCATACAATTCTTTGTTTACTTCAAGGCCTTGGCAAGCCTGTCCCAGCTCCCTGCAAGGAAATACTTGCAAGCTCCTGGATTCATGGCATCTTGTATTCTCATGATTCCATATTCAAGACTGCATATGAGGAAATTGCAATGGTACCTCAAGAACATTTGGTGTCAACACACACATGACCTGGATGTGATGATCCCTCTGCTTCCATCTCTGCAGACGGAGGTTCTATGGTGGGCAGCAGCCTGTCTACAAAACAAGGGCATGCCCTTTCGGGCACCTCTTGCCACTCAAGTCCTGACTACAGACTCATCGGACTATGCCTAGGGAGCACACCTGGATGGCAGATGCATACAGGAATGGTGGAACGCCCAACAGATGCACCTACACATAAATCTAAAAGAGTTGATTGCAGTTCAACAAGTCTTACTAGCCTTCAAGCACCTTAATTCTCCAGGGACGTTACTTGCCAGAACAGGCAATACCACAGTCATGTGGTAGATCAACAAGCAGGGAGGGACTCACTCTTACCCCCTGTGCAGACAAAGCATGAATCTTTGGTCCATGGCAGCATCCCTGGACATGCATCTCCTAGCTCAGTTCCTTCCAGGAAGGCTCAATGTTTTGACAGACCAGTTGAGCAGGCAAACCCTGGATCCTAACGAATGGCAGCTGAACAGGACGGTTTTCTAAAGCATCATTCAATTTTGGGGCACACCTCAGGTGGATATTTTTGTCCTCCCCAGGCAATCACCTTCTGCCTCTCTTTTGCACCAGACAGCATCACAGCAGGGCTTGGAGAGTGGATGCTCTGTCCTTCCCTTGGACATTGCTATCAGTTTATGCCTTTCCTCCTCTTCCTCTTCTACCCAGAGTGTTGTTGAAGATCAGGGACGAGCGACCAGGGACTATTCTCATAGCTCCAGACGGGCCCAGACAGCACTGGTATCCGCTGCTTCACAGTCTCTCCCTATTCCCTCCTTGGCATCTTCCTCTGAAGCCAGATCTTTTGGTTCAGGAAGGGGGAATTAACTCTGCATCCTCATCTTCAATCCCTTCACTTGGCAGCATGGCTCATAGTTTGACTCCTTCCTTATCTTCTTCCCTTTCCCAGCAGGTGGTTGATGTGTTGAGGGAGGCCAGGAGGCCTAGCACTAGGAAGTCCTATGCTGGCAAATGGGAAAGGTTTTCTCATTGGATGCAGGCTAGAGGGGCTTCCTCTTCTCAGCCTCTTCTCAGCCTACCCTTCCTCTGATCTTGGAATACCTGGCTGAATTGCTTCAGGGTGGTCTTTTGTTTTCTTCTGTCAAGCTCCATGCTTCAGCCATTTCTGCTCATTGTTCTTTTGAACAACCCATTTTCTCTCATCCCTTGATAATTTTTTTTCTCAGAGGTGCTTGTAACTTAAAACCTCCCGGAAGAGCACCTACTCCAGCATGAGATCTTAATTTTGTCCTAGAAAAGCTCACTCTGCCTCCTTTTGAGCCAGCTGCCTCTGCAGCTTTAAAGTTTCTCTCTTGGAAGACTGCTCTCCTCTTGGCTATAACTTCAGCAAGGAGGGTTTCAGAGCTGCAGGCTTTGATGGCTGTGGAGCCTTTTATTATTTTCCATCCAGACAGAGTTTCTTTGAGAACCAACCCCTCCTTTATGCCTAAGGTGGTTTCTAGCTTGACTCTGTCAATCCATACACCTTCCTACCTTCTTTCCTAATCCTCGAAATAAAGGTGAAAAGGATCCTACATTCTGTTGATGTGCACAGACAGCTCAGGTTTTACCTGGACAGGACTAAAGGCCTTCAGAAATCAGCTCAGTTATTGGTCAGTTTTGCCAGTGGAGCTCAGGGCAAGGCTATTTCTAAGTAAACCATTTCCAAGTGGATTGCACATTGCATTAACCTTTGTTATTCCTTTCATGGCAAGATTCCTACTCAAGGGGTTAGGACCCACTCTACTAGAGTAGCTTCCACTTCTGCAGCCTTTTTAAGGGGTGTCCCTACTAAAGATATTTTGGAGGCTGCCACTTGGTCTTCTGTTCACACTTTCACAAAGCGTTATAGTTTGCCTCTATTGTCCAGAGCCAGGGCAGGGTTTGCCACTGCTGTGTTGTAGGGCATTATCTCCAACCCTTGATTCTCTTGGTTCCACCTCCCTTCTCTCTGGGCTTTAGTAATCAACCCATTTGTTAGGACAGCAACAGTGAAACATGATGAACATAGTACAGTTGTGTACACTTACCATAAATGAAGATGTTTGAGTGTATTCACTGTTGCAGTCCTGGTTTCCCTCCCTCCTTCCCCCTTTTGGTCCTCTCCTATTCTTTTTTACTGTGGTACAGGCTGAATTGGATTTTATTTGCCAAATTGGCATTTGGCTTAGCCTTTTTTCTGGGGGCTTCTGACTGTTATGGCAAAGACTGAGGAAGTCACGCCGGTTGACTCCTTTTGTATCCGACACAATGACTTCCTTTACTACCGACAGCAACCAATGTCATTTTTACTTACCTTTGATGTTTTGGCCGACTGTGGGCTACCGGGAGCTGGGTAACCCATTTGTAAGGACTGCAACAGTGAATACACTCGAACATCTACATTTATGGTAAGTGTACACAACTGTACTATTTAGTAGTTGTGTTGTTTACCAAAGATACCACAGAACTATTGTTCTTTTCCATGAGTTTCATCCAGAATAACATTTGCAGAGGTCTCATTATCTCATTTTCCACATCACCCCCAACCTCCATGTACTCCAAGCGTAAATGACCCTGAAGTCATTACATTTTGAACATTTTAGTACATATTTTTTAGCAGTGTCTCCTCTCTGTACATTAATTGCATCTTTGTTTTCCACACGCAGTAATCATATGCAAGTCAGAATCACAGAAACACATTTTCAGCTACCCAGAATATTTCACTCTTCCCCTTAACAGTACAGCAAATGTATACTAATTTACTGTTGCATGTCCTTAACTCCCAGTTCCCAAGCACCAGGGCATGCATTATTTTTATCAAAAAGTCGCTTAATGCATACAATAACATGAAAGTCTTGGAAAAAGTCTGTAGTTTATTTCATCAGTACAGATCTGAAACATGCTGTGCTTTTCCCCCAATGTATAATATTGTAATAACATACTGATTCCAGTGACAAGTTTCTTTTTCTACACATTGTTCTCTCTATGACAAAGAACAGGAAAATTTCCGTAGTCAGTCTGAATATCATCTGGGGTCTCCCCTTAATGTAGGCCACAGGCCTTAGCTGAACTAGCCCAGTCAACAAAACCAGTATAAGTAAATAAAAAGAAACTGCTGCACAGGGAGTAGGATGCATTATTAGTAAGACTGCAGCTGATGACTTTTGTGATAGCTGACATAATTGCATTACAGGACGAATGACAGCAACAGGAGGGAGGTGGCTTGTAAGTGGACTTGATGTCTTTGTAAATGGACTGTGGTAACACTTAGGGCATGCTCTCTGATTTAGAAGCACCTGTAGCAACTGTAAAATTGTATTTGAACTTTGCACAGACAGTGTGATTAGTTTAATCTTTGTGACAGACGGGGGTTGTTTTTTGTACCTAAAAAAAAACCCATACCTCTTGTAGTTGCTCATTGCCTTTCCCTATACAGTGCATAAAAGAAACCAGGTTTGGAGCAAATCAGTTTGAGAGGAAGTTGCATATTTTCTAATTGAGCTGCTCATAGTAGTGGTTTCCAGCATGACTTGAGGAACATTTTAGAGACAAAAGTTTGCAGAAAGAGAGAGGGTACATTTGTTTATGCCAATGTCTTTCATCTTTTTAAAACTTTCATTTAACCCTATCGGAATCTTTTGGGGAAGACCAACACTAAAGTTTGTAAATGTTGCCCTGTAGCTTGCAAACCAAAACAAGCTTGTCAAAGGTTTGAGACTGTTACAAAAGGGACAGGGAGGTATGTGGTATGAATCATTGTAATTCAGTTTAGTCTGTTGGAGCTGGTAAATTGCATAGTGAGTGCTTGATGAGTGAAGTTATCTGAGAGGTTTGAACAAGACAACTTCTCTCTCAGTAAGCTAGCAATGCAAATGGATGCAGAATGATAATTTAAGAAGGACCCATAAGTGCTAGGATTGTCATGAAATGTTGACTAAGCAGACAGTGTACCTTAAGTGCATGAGTTAATGAAAGGAGGAATACTGAGTGTTCCTTTTCAGTAGGGGATGTGACTGTGGTCAAAACTTTCAGATTTGCTGAAGGGTATGAGCATTGTGGGCGGGGGAGAGTGTACATGTGAGTGTTTGTTGGTTAGGGTTAACTTAAACGCTGGGGAGGTGAGTATATTGAGTAGGCTTACTTTCACAATATTGAAGCCCACAGTCTTGAAAATCATAATCCTGAAACCGTAATATCGAAAGACCAAAATGCTGAAGACCACAATGTTGAATTTGCAGACTTACCTCCCTGCATGACCCATGACAGCACTCGTTCCTTGGTCCACATTATTGCTTTATCCATTTTAGCTCTCTTTCCTATTCCATTAAAAACTCTACCAGTGCTGACCACAGTCAACCCTATCGGCAAAATCTCTCTTCTCCATTCTCGTACTGGTTTGGTTCTTAGAATACTCCCTGCTGTTTTCTGAATGTAATACTCTCTCTGATTTTGGTTGATGTTCTTCGTGTTTCAGTGTTGCAGTCATCACATTTGGGTTATCTGCTTGCAGTGGCCCTCAGTCGGCCTGATTATCAAAGTCTTGGGTCCTCCGTCGGTTGCTGTCTCATCTTCTGTGATGTCAAGTAGTCAGGGGTATAAACCATGCAGCCGACGCTATTACATCAGTCTTTCTTGCCGTGTGGTGCCCAAAGCAGAAGCAGTTTGCAAGTGTCGGTTGGCCGACTCCTGAAATTTTCGTTTCGAGTTTCAGAACCGAAGTCTTTAACTAAAGCTAAGTACCCCGTTGGGGAAACTTTTTCTTGCTCTAAACCGATGTCAGTAAAAGTCAATAATTGTATTTCTTGTGGAAAGCAAATACTTCATAAAGATTTTCATTCGTACTGCATTCCTTGCCTAGGCCCTGACCACGACGTACCTCGCTGTCAGTTTTGTGCCTTATTTAAGCCACGAACTGTTCGTCGTCAGTATATTTTCTCTTCTAAATATTTTGGTGCTCGGTTCAATTATCCATATATGTCTTCGATAAGCCACCCGACTACCGGCATTCCGAAAAAACACAAAGATAAAAACAGAGACAGGTCGCCTAGGTCCAAAGCTGCCGACGACGCTTCTCCTAAGCTAGTCACCAGTTTGCCGGTACTCAGTAAGGCGCTTTCGCAGCCCCTGATACCCGCTACTTCAGATTTGCAGGCCCCTACTGAGACCCATTCGGAGTCCAGTATGCTGCAAGATGCTTCAACTGTGGAACCTGCGGATGTCTCTGCCTTGGATGGGTTCAGAGCCGCTGTGTAGGCACTGGCTTCTGAGGGTGTATTCAGGCCTACTGACTTTCATATTAAACCGACACCATCTTCTTCTTCAAGGCCTAAAACTCTAACCATACCTAGGAAACTGATGCCTAGACCGCATGGTCAGGCCTCTATGCCTAAAAAACAAATGATAAGAATGGCTGAAGACCTTATAACTTTAATCAGGGGAAGCCAACCTCCCTCTTCCAAGAGACCTAGGACTGAATTTGTTTATGAATCTTCTGACCAGGATTCTGATTTTTCTGATTCTTTTGATGATCTGGGTTTATCCTCATCTACTTATGAGGATTCTGATGCAGAGGACTCCATTCCCTCTGCTTCTCCTCCAGAGGATTTTTCATTTGGTGAAACCTTGCACACTAACATTTCCACTGGGAAAGTCAGGATTTTTCTGATTCAAAAAAGAGGCTTGGGGATTTCTTACTTCTGCCTCAGCATAGGCCTTTAGCTATACCTCCTTTCCTAGACATTGTTGATGATGCCTTCTCGGAATCTAGTTTGGCCCCTGATTCTTTACCTCCTGCTCCCAGAAAACCTTGCATATATTACAGGGTTCCTGATTCACACAAGTTCCTTTTTAAAAATCCTATTGCAGATCCAGAGACTATTTCACAGGGAAACAAGGGCAAGGGCATTAAGGCTTCTACTGCTAAAAATCCTACCCTTTCTGATAGAGACTCCAAGGCGCTGGATAGATGGGGTAAGAAGCTTTACACTTCTGCAACCTTGGCCATTAGGGCTTTAAACTGTCCGTTTCATATGCTAAAGTATCAACAACATATTATTGGATTGCTTAAGCAGAAAATGATTCCCGACTGTGCTGAAAGTAAGGAATTACAAGATTTAATGCATCCTGCTGAACAGGTTGGAATACATACTTTGCAATGTGGGTTTGATTCTTTAGAGGCCTCTTGCAGGGCTGCTGTCACTGGGTCTGTACTCAGAAGGCATGCTTGGCTTAAGGAGCAATTTTTGCCTGATCATGTTAAAGCTAAATTGTTGGATGCTCCCTTAAATCAAGACCGCCTGTTTGGCAATAAGGCTGAGGAAGTTCTTAAAAGGATGGGAGATAAAGCTAAATCTATGCAAACTGTCAGTTTTCTTACAAGTTCAGCCTCCTAGATTTAGTAGGCACTGGCCCTCTAAGAATTGTTCCTTTCCGGCCCCTTCCAGGTCTTCTCAAGCCAAACCCAGACACAGCAGAAACCCCAGGTTTCAGTCCCAAGGGTCACACAAGTCTAAGCAGTGGGGGGTTTCCACACCCAAATCTGGGAGTAGTAAGACCCCCCCCCCCCCATGGAAAACTGTCTCAATGACTTGTTTTTAAACTTTCCAAGCACTTCCCAACTGAATGCTCCTTTAGGCGGAAAGATTGGTCTGCAGGCCAAAAACTGGGAACTCATTTCCCAGGACAATTGGGTTTTAAATATAGTGTCCCAAGGATACAGATTTTAATTCCACACGTTACCAACTCCAAGCGGGTGGCCAGATCTACCCCCAAATCAGTGATCAGAGGCCCAAAATCAAGTATTCTCTCTCTGTTAAACATGGAGGTTATTCACTTGGTACCAGAAGAGGAAAAGGGACAAGGTTTTTGTTTTAAGACTTTTCCTGGTACCCAGAAAAGGCAATTCATGGTGTCCCATCCTGGACCTTTCTACTCCAAACACCTTCCTGGTGATTCCAAAATTCAAAATGCTTACGCTTCATCAGCTGCTTCCTATGCTAGGCAAAGATGCATTGTTAGCAACACTAGACTTTAAAGAAGCATACATGCACATCCCTGTCAGGGAGTCTTGCAGAAGATACCTATGCTTCAAAGCAGGCTACATGCACTATCAGTTCTCTGCACTGCTCTTTGGCTTATCTACTGCTCCCAGGGTATTCACAAAGTGTCTAGCTCTAGTCATTGCATTTTGCAGGCAAAGAAATATTCAGATATATCCATACCTAGACGATTGTCTAATTCAGGCAGAAAGCCAGGACATACTTTTGAATCATCTGGCCTTTGTTCAAAGGGTACTGACTTGTCTGGGGTACACCATAAACTAAATGAAAATCACACCTGGTAACCTGTCAACAAATTACATTCCTGGGTGAAAGCTTGAATACAACTTCCCAGATGGCTTTCCTCACGCCAGAAAAACAGATTCATTTGACAAACTACTTCAAACAAGTGGCCACAAAAACCCAGCTATCTACAAGGCAAATTCTGCAAGCCTTGGGGTTCATGGCCTCCTGCATTCTTCTAATTCCATATGCAAGGCTGCATATGAGGAAACCACAATGGTATCCCAAGAGCCTATGGTGTCAACATTCACAGGATCTAGAAGCAAGGATTCCAGTCTTACCTTGCCTACGCCTAGAGTTCCTTTGGTGGGCAGAGGCCTGCTACCAAAACAGGGGACTACCATTCTCACTACCCTCTGCTGCCCAAATTTTAACAACAGACGCATCAAACTATGCATAGGGGCCTCACCTGGCAGGGAAGTGCATTCAGGGAAAATAGAACCCTGAATGCACCTCCACATAAATCAAAAGGAAATGTTAGCTGTACAGAATGCACTGACAGCCTTCAAGGACCACATTTTTCCAGGACAACTGATGGTAAAGACGGACAGCACCACTGTGATTTGGTACATAAGCACTGGGGTACTCATTCTTACCCCCTCTGCAGACTAGCCATGACCTTGTGGAACACAGCCTTGAGCTACCAAGTGAATTTACAAGCTCAATTCATGCCAGGAAAACTAAATACACTGGCAGACGGTCTAAGCAGAAATCTCAAGGACCCACATGAGTGGAAACTTGAACCAAGAATTTTCAACATGTTGACAAGCAAATGGGGGAGCCCAGATATAGACCTGTTTGCCTCCCCTTGGAACCATCAGTTGGTTAAATTTTGCACAAGGATTCCCCGCAAGCTAGCTTGGAAAGTGGATGCTCTATTCTTCAGCTGAAAAAACCTATCAGTTTATGCCTTTCCTCCTCTGCCTCTGCTCTCCAAAGTACTACTAAAGATCAAACATGACAAGCCAAGGATGATTTTAATTGCACCAGACTGGCCTCCCCAACACTGGTACCCACTCTTGCGCAGCATATCATGCTTGGCTCCATGGCACCTGCCTCAGACTCCTTCCCTGTTGTCTCAGCAGGAGAACCAGATTCTGCACCCTCAGCTGCAAACCCTGATCCTAGCAGCCTGGCTAATTACTTAATCTCTCCTTTACCATCCCCTCAGTAAATCAGTGATGGATATCATTTTAGAGGCAAGGAGGCCCAGTACCAGAAAATCTTATGCTGCAAAATGGAAAAGATTTTGTGCATGGAACCAATCTCAAGGAATGAACGCAGCAGTGCCCAGTGTACTTCAGATTCTACAATACTTGACTGAGGTGCTTCATAAGGGCTTGTCCTTTTCCTCCATCAAAATTCATGCCTCAGCCATTTCAGCTCATTATAGCATGGAGCCTCCACTCTTCTCTCACCTACTGCTCAAGCAGTTCCTCAGAGGGGCCAAAAATTTAAGGCCACCCAGAAGACCTCCAACTCCAGCGTGGGATCTTAACTTTGTCTTGGAGAAGCTCACTCTTCCTCCTTTCGAGCCAGCTGCTACTGCAGATTTAAAATTTCTTTCCTGGAAAACAGCTTTCCTTTTAGCTATTACTTCTGCAAGAAGGGTGTCTGAATTACAGGCCCTTATGGCAGTGGAACCTTTCATCATCTTTCATGTGGACAGGGTGTCCCTCAGAACCAATCCCTCCTTCATGCCCAAAGTGGTATCCAGTGTGGCTCTTAATCAGTCCATTAATTTGCCTACCTTCTTTCCTAACCCACAGAACAAAGGGGAACGGATACTGCACTCTTTAGATGTGCACAGACAGCTTAGATTCTACTTGGACAGGACTAAACCTCACAGGAAATCTGAACAACTGCTGGTGGCATTTGCTGCAGGGACAAAGGGGAAAGCCATTTCAAAACAAAGTTTCAAAATGGACAGGACACTACATTCTTTTCTGCTATAAGCACCATGGAAAACCTATCCCACAGGGCATCAGACCCCATTCAACCAGGGCTGCATCTACCTCTACAGCCTTTCTCAGGGGCGTCCCTACTAGGGACATCCTAGAAGCTGCTACCTGGAGTTCTGTATATACTTTCACCAAGCATCATCATTTGCCAATTTTCTCTAAATTCAGAGCTGGTTTTACCACTGCAGTATTGCAGGACCTTATAGCTGGTCCTAATTGTAGTTAAATTCCTCCTCCCAACCTTAGCTTTTGGAATCTACCCAAATGTAATGACTGCAACAGTGAAAGACGAAGAACATAGTACAGTTGTGTACACTTACCATAAATGTAGATGTTAGAGTGTATTCACTGTTGCAGTCCTGGTTACCCTCCCTCCAGCCCCCTTTTTTCTTTTGACTATAGCTCTACTCTCACTTACTATGATCAAAAGCTTTTTGGTGTATTTGCTTTTTTGTTGGAGGTATATCCTTGTATTTATAGATTTAATTGCTTCCCATTAGGGAGGCACCTGACATTTGGGGCAAGAAAAACTGATGTAATGGCGTTGGCTGCATGTTTTATACCCCTGACGACCTGCCGTCATTGAAGAAGGGACAGCAACCGACGCAGGACCCAAGACTTTGTTAATCAGGCCGACTGAGGGCTACTGCAAGGCAGATAACCCAAATGTAGTGACTGCAACAGTGAATACACTCAAACATCTACATTTATGGTAAGTGTACACAACTGTACTTTCTGTTGCATGTGAACTCTACACTTCAGTCATTAACGAGACTGAGGATGTTTTGGGGGTATGTACTTAAACTTTTGTTGTACTGATGTTGCAGAAGTGACTGAAATTCTGAGAGTATACATTTTACTTATCTGTTTCAGACCTGCTCAGGAATAGACCTTGAATGTATTACTCATGAACATGCAGGTGAGGCTAGAAATTATTGATGTTAATCACTGATTTCAAACAGGTGTAGCTCAGCAGTTATGGTTATCCCTTTGTGATTATCAGGCAGGTGGAAAGCATTGAAAGTTCCTTGTACAATACTGAAAATTCAAAAGCTTTTCTAACTGGTGCAAGGACAGTTTTAGTTGGAAGAGTCAAGTTTGGAATAGGAAAGAAGAGTCATTCACTAGAGAGACATGGTCTGGAGTTAGGAATTAATGAATGTTGGGAGTGCAGAAGATCAAGTCTAGATGGGGGAGTACAATAGATGTTGGTATTTAGAAACTAGCAGGGACATGAATTTAAAGAAATAAAGAGGAACTATTAAAGGGCGGCCATGGTGGTGCAGTGGTTAGTGTTGCCGCCTCACAGCAAGAGGTTCTCCGGCTCGATTCTCAGCTGGGGTGCCTTCTGTGCGGAGTCTGAATGTCCTCCCTGTGGTTGTGTGGGTTTCCTCTGGGTGCTCCGGTTTTCTCCCACATCCCAAAGACATGCAGCAGGTGGATATGACACTCTAAATTGGCCCTAGGTGTGAATGCATGTGTGTGTGTGTGTGTGTGTGTGTGTGTGTGTGTGTGTGTGTGTGTGTGTGCGCCCGCGCACCTTCTGTGGAAGGTTGGGTGCCGGGCTGTCAACTTGACACTGTAAAACTCCACTGCCGGTCATGAGCGGACAGGTAATCTGCTGTGACGATCCCTAACCGAGAAAAGCCGAAAGAAGAAGAGAGAAACTATTAAAAGGAAGATAAGGAACAGAGATTGCCACAGTAAAGAATGTTAATATTCTTGTACAGGGATGGATGAACTTAGGTCTTTTTAAAGGCTTTATATTTCAGTAATTCATTGTGCCCACAGAAGCTATTTGTACAGTGATTAAGGCAGCAAAATACAGAAAGAGTGATGCTAAGGTGTAAAGTTAGGTGAAGCTGGAAAGTACAGTGAGCAACCATAAGGAAATTCTGAAAATTCCTGGGGATTTATTAAGTTGTATACAACTGAGCAGAAAGCTTTGAATTAAGATCTGAAGTTGCAAGATAATTTAGAATACCATTGCTAGAGTTGCAAGGACCTTCGCTGGAGTTTAACAGGTAACACAGTATGATTTAAAACAACAGCAATTAAACTGAGGAACCAGTGAGAATGCCCTGGGAGGATGGTCTTCTGTGAGAGATTTGGAAAACCAGTAGACAGCAGTTATTGACATGCTGTGGCAGATTTGGAAAAAAGGTAGAAAGAGGTTATTGAAAACTTGGGCTTGGATGTTTAACCAGGTTTTACAAGGCCATGAAGTCTCTGTAGCATGGAGGGAAGTAATTATTTCAGTCATGTTAAGGGGGTGGGGGAGTGGGGAATATCTGCTACATATGCACCAATTTCAGTACTATTCAGTTTCACTAACAGAAGGCTTTGGGCGCAGAGTAGGTAACAAGCAAAATACAGCATTTTTTGCAGATAGCTCCTGTCTTTATCTGGTGAGTCCATAATGGAATGCATTGCAGGGCATTAGTGATCTGTCTGGGTAAAAGATAAATTAGGTAAAACAAGAGCATTAGCAGTTAATTGTGTCCTGAATCATGGCCCTTTTTTTGCAGACATGAAAAGATAAACATCTGCTGTGTGGATAATGTTAGTCCCACAACCAGTTTAGTGTTGATATGAAGAAGTTGTAAAGAAGAAAAGTCTAAAATTGGACAAACTATTGCCTATGGACACACAAGTGCTGTGAAGAAAAGTTCGCTGTGAAGAAAAGTTCATTTTCTACCTCGTATGTCAAGCAAGCTTTTCTTTGTCATCTCCATGTATTTTTAGCTGAGTCAGAAATAGGTATTCAGACATTTAAACTGGATGATCCAAAACCTATGGTAGTTTGGGAGAAGTGGTAATGCCTATAGAATATGGGGATTTAGGGAAACCAGGCTATTTTAGAACAACTTGGTCAATATTCCTTTATTTGTTTCAGTTTGAAGACCACTAAGTGATTTTGAAGTCACTGACTGAACACAGGAGGGCAATGTCATTTTGGGGTAAGAATAATTGAGTTCCTACCAGAGTCAACTGAGAAGTATTATGAAGTGTTATTTAATGTTAAAAAGTTTAAAAGTCGCAGAATGAGATTTTTCCCTTGATTGTGCTACCAGTGGTGGAATACAAAGTAATGCATGAAGGGAGTGGAGTAGAAGGGCTTAGAAGTTAAGTTCCTAACATGGAGGGAGAAGGAAGCTAAACAAAAATATTGTTTAAATGAGAATGGAGAAGTTGATGTATGAGGTTGCTAACTTAGCTCTGATTATTGGTGAGGGCTAGAGGAGAAGTACATTTTTATTAGAAGCATGGTGGCCAGAGGGTTGTCCAAAAAATTGACAAAGAGCGTATATCATGTTGTTCAGCCAAGAAAGAGTACAAGCAGAAGGATTAAAGCAGAGCTAGGGGGACATTTGGGTATCACTATTCGCCAGGAAGAATGGACATAGATTTGTACAGCACCCAAGTATGCTGCAAAGTCTAGAAGATTCTAGATATTCACCTGGTAATGCCTACGCAGGTATTCTTGCACTCCTGGTAGATTGTGCTATATGTTTCCATACGTAGGTAATACATGTTGGAAATGCAGAAGGGATAGTGGAGACCTGGGACCTTGTATTTTATGTGTAGGGAGCTGATTCAGCTGCCAATAACTGTGTTTTGGAGACCTGTAACAATAACAATTGAATGATGTATGGTGGGCATTTTACCAGCTAAGGGATGGCTAAACGTGACAAGAATCTTTGAATTTAATTCGATGAAAAAAAGGAAGTAACTCTCAGATGGAAATTACAAAACAGTGAAGTCTTCACAGATGTAGTAAAGCTGCTACGTGATTTGGCTAAACAAGACGAATGAGTTTGTGTACGTAAGCGAAGGCAAACGCGTGTTAACCGATAGTAGCAGTGGCACTAAAGATCGGTTAGAGTAATGCCATTTCTCAAGTCGATGTCAGAGATGGCTGGACTACTGTAAGGAATAGAAAGAATGAAATGTCATGGTCTGAGTAATATACTTTGGACTAGAGGACTGCACCATGAGCACCTTTAATTAGACAGAGTAACTATATAAATGCCGAGAAAATGTAATTAAATGTACTGAGCAGTTTTGTAAACCATTCTGTTCTATATTGATTAGTATTGCTTTGGTTGTAAATCAGTATGTTTTTATTCTTTCGCTGTATTTCTTCAAACAAGTTATCTAATAAAAGTGGATTTATTCCTATTTTATTTTCAGAAAGGTTTGGTTGCTGTGGCAATGGATGAACCCCTGGGAATCACTAAATGCAAACTGACAGACTGTCATGGTGTAAAACTCATTCTTTGGACACTAGAGATTGTACCATTAGACGGTTTGTTAAAATTCAGCTGGATCCTATAAAGACTGTTGCATTTCCAGCTTCATTTCAGTTTTCAACTAATAAGTATATAGAGTATTTCATAAAATTGAACAAGTCGTGTGTTATCAAGTGTTACAAAAACCTTGCAGATTCAGAGTCTGGGATTCAGTCTGACCTCCATTAATTGTGTAAAAAGTTCATTTTTTTTCTCATGTCTGTACAAGTCTGCTTCAGGTGCTTCAGTTTCTTTCCATTCTGGGGTAAAAAAACACATGCAAATTTATTTGACAAATTATTGTACTAATTCAAATTAAAGCCTTTGACTGGGGAATTACACCAAAGCACAACAGCTCTGTGCATTCAGAATATTCTAATAAGAGAGTCAACTAATTCTTCTGTCTAATAAGCACATGCTTCCAATGAACAGAAGAAATGGCGCGAAACTTTAAACAATTTTTTTTTTTTTTTTTTTAAACTATGGAAATATGAAAGAGTGAAAATTTTGAACAGTATTAGTGGTTCAAAAGGTAGTTCTCCCACCTGTGATGCTGGAATATTTGATGGCTGTGATTTTATTCCTACATCATGTGCTTGGATTTATTTTCTGGAGTACCGACACTGTATTGAAAATCGGGATTCTGAATCATTCTCTTTCAAATCAGTTTTTAAAGTGAGGCTTGTATGCCTGACTTGGTGGCAACTTTCACAAAGATAAAAGATTCCACAACTCTTACAAAAAAGAGTTTGGGAATAGTTTTTATTGAATTCAAAAACCACAGCAGTACAGTGTGCATATTCATTGTATCATACAAAATCACAACTTGTGTAACAGTCATATATATATATATATATTGACATGCATCTTGCCTCTCATAACTTTTGCACACAGTATTTTTTTTTTCCAAATTATGCACAGTCTGTAAGTTTGCCCCTTTGTATGTGTTGTTCTAAGCATATCAGCAGAAAATTACTTCTGTAGTTAGTTCTGGGAAGTTGAAAATTTCCAGACTGTTTTTTTCTGTAATCTGTCTTAATGAAACCTCATGCTGTCTGAAGTTTTCACATTAAAAAAGGTGCCCCAAAGCTTAATTGCCCCTTTAACATAAATTTCTTGTGCAATAACCTCCAGCAAAAGTTAGATGCATGGATGATTTTCTACAGTACTGCACATAAATCATTGTCTTATTTCATCTTTCAATACTTCTTAACCTGGTTCACCATTTGTGTAAGTATTCATTTTATATTGCTCATTTATTCAGCATGCTAACCCCCCATTTCATTTTTACTTGCACATAACTTCTTTTAATGTGTGTTAGTTTTGGATGTTATTTCATATGTCCTATGTAAGTAATGCCACAGCCCCTTTTCACTTAAATGTTTTTCACATTATATATTAAGATCCTCAAGGACCAAATGTAGAGTAACGGTAACAATCTCTTGTCCTCCTTTGGATTTGGTCTGATAACAGTACCTTCCTTTTATGGGGTTTCATCGGCTTCCCAAGTAGTAGGCAGTCTCATCACTAATACTTCAGTTAAATATATTCCGGCTTCCTACTGATACTTAAAATGCATGATCTATTTTTTTTAAACAAAAATCATTATAGATTTCCAAAACTCACTTGTTTCCTACATACTTCTGTCAAATAAATGTTTGAGTCTCTTGTATAAGTTGTGTATTTACATAGCTAACTCCCAGTAGCCTGAATTCTTTGAAAGTGTGATATTTTCTTTGGGTTCTGTTGTCCAACAATCCCCTATGCTTATCAAGATTTACTTTAGGAGAAAACTAAGCTAAAGTATACTTAATACTGTCTTTAATTCTTGAATTGTTTGAAATGTTAGATGATGATGATGATGCATCCATAGAAACCGTATTCTACTTTATCTTACTTTCCCTTCTGTTCCTAGGTTTACAACCAGAATTATTAATGAACTGAATATAATATTTAAAAGAGCATATTTTCATAACACCACAGCCTTTTGTATCTACCATATATCTGTTCATTATTGGGTATCTGTGGAACTGCTGTAAACAGCCATTTGTATTAAACGTTTCTCTAATACTGTACTATTCAGTCAGTTTATTATGTGATTTATTTGGTCATGTACATTGTATGTCTACTGACCAAAAGTACTCGTTCTTTCCTCTCTGTCTAGTACCTCCTGCATTCCCTTTCCTAGTGTTAGGAAGTTTATTTCTTTTATCCGTGTTCTATCCTTTTTGTTTTCTTTCTTAATTGCTATATTTTCGCCAAAATCCTATAGTCAAATTTCAACTGGTCTGCAGTTTTTCCCATTATAAGTTGCCTCTGACTTCCACAAAGTTGAAGTTTATCTATCTTCTAATTCTTTGTTATTATCTAAAGTCACCTGATGAAAATCTGAAGGCCATGATTGTGGTCTTCAGAACAGTAAAAACACGCACATACATAGTAATTCCAAGACCCTGGTATCTTGGAGTGTTCTGCCAACTCTGAGGTATGGTAGTCACAGAATTATTATTTGTGGCAGTCACAGAATTATATATAACTACCAGCGGTATGGGGGCAAAGCCCACTCCCCTGACAGCACATGCTGGACAGTTGTATCAATTCTGCAAAACATGCTGTAAAATAACAATTTTGTAATTCACTGTTTACTGTTAGAATTGCAGTTTAATTTTCAAAGTGTCTCACTTTAGATAAAAAGACCTTTACATGTATGATTTCTGCTAAATTATTTGACAATCTCCTGAAGACTTACAATTCTACTTGGTACTGTGTAGGATGTTCACCATATTACTGCCTACAGAATTTGTCTGTACTTATACTGTACTCCCTACTTAAGTTGTATAGTGAAAAATAATTATTACATCTCTGCTCGAAGCTTATCCTTAAAAATGTCTGATTAGAGTGTTTTGTTCCGCATATATTACCTACCCTTCTCCTAATTGTATTTTAATTGTCCTTGCTGTAATAGTTTACTAAGCAGTGGCAACATTTCTGACTTTCACACAATTATGTTCCCATGTCATTCTTTCATTTTCTTTTCATGTGTTACAAAGAAATCTTAAACACCTATTCTTTTCCTTTAGTAGCAAACTCTCGTTATATTTCTGTTGCCTCACTCTCTTTCAAGCTTTGATTTGCTCTGTTTATATTCTAACCATTTTAAATGGGCCCAGCAGATTCTCCGTCCTGTCGTACATGTAAAGTTACATGATCATGCCACACCTTGTCTAAATATGGCTTCACTTATTTTAACATTAACAATATCAAACTGTAACTCTCGACTTCTGTCACATTTTTACTGCCTTCTCTGTATTTATTTTGCTTTGCTAATAGGGAGCAAGTGCTGGTCCTCTGAGCATTTTCAGTCATGATCTTGACACAGTAGCAATACATGACGATGAGGAAGGCAAAAAATATTCAAAGAGCATATACATAGAAGAAAAAAACTCAATATGTAGTAGTGACGAGTACTCATGTAAATGGATGTGCAGTAACAAATAGTAAAGACATTTATTGTTGGTAAGCCTATCCCATTACAGTGTTTGAATTTGAAGACACATTAGCACAGTTTAATGGTGCTCTGCCTCTAAACATTCATTGTTTCATACATTTTCTTACTGAGGTGTGTCTGTGTGTGTCATATTTATATTTATCTGTGTAATGAATATGTAAAATGTATAAAACCATGTGCTTGTATATCCACTGTTTTCTGTGACTTATCCAAAACATTTGATTCTGTTTCTCACCAAAATGTTGTGCTTAAGTCTTGCTAAGTCATCACTCTGCTGTTTCCACAGTTATCACTCTAACAAGATTGCAAGTGGTAACATAGCAAAATGACTTCTCATCTTTTCTCTCAGTACCTGTAGGTGCCCCCCCCCCCCACACACACACACACACACAGCAAGTGTACATCTGTGGCACTTTGCTATTTAAAGTATTCATAAACAATATCTATACAACAAGCAAACATGCCTCCATAGTAAAATATGTAGATGATTCCACCCTTAACTGATCTGCCCAAAATCTAAGTAAACTACAAGAGTTCACCCAGGAATCCTTTATCTCATTGGCTAAGTAAATCATAGCTGCTGCTGTACCTCAAAAAAAGCAAATTAGTATTTACTCCCAACCATCTGTTCACTCAAAAATCACTCTCTACCTTGGCTTTCTCCTGTAATATCACATGAACCACACTACCAGCCTTCAGTACATATTCATATGTGACCAGAGGAAATTTGACTATCATACAGTACACAGTAAAAGGAAAAATATGTCAAACACTTAGCTTCCGTTGTAAGGCTAAACCTTATTTGACTGATATTGCAAGAAAAAATATTGCCTTATCTTCCTACTGATACATTTCTGTGTAGCACCCATATTTACTAACACAGACTACTCGGTTAAGCAAAGTGGAACAGTGTTGCAATAAAGTAGCATAATTTTCTACAATCCTTCCTCAGAAAACCCAACATTGCTTGGACATTAAGGAGTTAAACTGGTTAGAATTACCACTGTGCCTAATATTTTCATAACTTTTTGCTACTCCAAGCCTTGTTATCTACAGACATGAAGGATGCCCAGCCCTAAGTAATATCATCCAGCACTGTGTTCTAACCACCACTTTGCAGTCAGCTGTTAAACTACTGCTTCTGCCCAAGTCTAACAGTACTGTGGGCTGTACTCCAACTGTGTATCCGAAGTCTGGGACTTCATCCTTCTCACTTTGAAACAAGCAGACTAAAGCCCTTCAAATTGTAACTAAAGGAACACCTAGTAAACTCTCTGCTGTAGCCATATTCCTCCCAGGTAAAATGTACCTCTCCACTCTTTAACCAGATTCAGTGTGTAATGCTGATTCTTTTCCATACAATGGATAATCACTTAATGACCACCAGTTAATCTGCTTCCAGACATTGAGACATCATCTTTCAATTGTCTCTACCATCCCTAATAGCCCCCCCCCCTCTCCGTCTCCCTCTTCAACTTTTTGTTTTGTCCCATTTGGTCTCTAACTCGTACTCCTCTTCCTCTTTAGTGTCACATGATGCCTTATCCAATCTCCTGTTTCCTCTTTTGAGCTCTAGCCATATCCACTTTACATCTTCTTGTACTAGTATATACTTCAGACCCCTACATGGTTTAATTTGTCACTCTAGTTCTGTTTCTGCATGACATTAGCACTGTTACTTCTCTTATTGTTGTAGAGCTCACCTTGGTGTTACAGCATTACAGCTTCCAGTAAAGATGCAAGTTACCACTGCATTTTGCTGCTACTCTTTTTGTAGCTCACCTTTGTTGCTGTAGTATTGTAACCCTCTCTGATGGGGTAGGTCAATTGTGCAGTCATCTCACTGTGTGTACTGAACTCATTTACATACTGTACTTGTATCATGTTTTGGTGGTAGATAGTTGTGCCATCTAGCCACATTGTAAGTAGCTTTTCACCAGTTGATTGTGGTATAACTATCTGTAGCAGGCCACTTTAGCATGTACACTGATTTGACACATTTACGTGTGCAGCATAGGAGTTGTCACAAATATCAATATGCCCTGTCAGGCAGTGCCATTGAGATGTGTATATGTGTGAAGTCCCATGTAATACACAAGTGAGGCATGACTTCCATGTGTCTCTTTTGGCAGTCCTGTGGGCTGCAGACCTGCACCCAGTGATCTGCATCATATACATACATCATGTTGGCCAATGGTGTTATACAGTACCCTGACATTATGGAACTTGTTTTGTCAGAGGTGGCACTCAGTGTTGCTTCTGATCATACTTGTTGCACAGCAGCCATAGAGTGTTTGATTATGTACAAGCAGGTGTAGTACTAATCGCAACAACAGATCTTTTATATTTTTCATTTGGATGCGCATTTTTGCTTTCACAGTAGTAATCCTTATCTTCCATGTGGGTGAATGACAAAAGACCAGCTAGTCCATTCATCTTTATCTGTGATGATTGTCTGAATGAGCCTTCAGTAAAGGTCAGTGGAAGAGGTTTTTCATGAAAGTGAGCTTCTCCTGTGTTAATGATCACACCACAAGGAGCCACGTCTCTGAAGTACAACTCTATGACCAGGCTGTTTACTTCCACAAAATTGACCATTGCACAGGATGATGTCCCGAGTGAAGTCACAGTTTCAGTATCTGTAACTAATGGTTTATTACGATTGTCAGCTGGCTGCATTACCAAAGCTTTACCTTCCCAGGGTCATACATCTCGTAGGTGACCTGAGTTTGTAAGCGTAGGGGTATGTAGGAGGACATATACGTATAATTCCTCAGACTCTTGCTGCCAGCCCAAATGCAGGTTGTGTATCTGTCAGACTGACTGTTGTTTGGCCATTGGTACCATTACTTTACTTTAAATAGGCAAGTGCCCCTTTGGGAAACCTTTCTTTAACTTTCTAAAGTGTCAGCTAAGAAGGGTAAGTGCGAGTGCAGTAGGCAAATCTTATATAAAGACCCTGCTTACCCAGTCTCTCTTCCACTTAGGGTAATACAACTACAAGACCTGTTCCAGTTGCTAGTCTTTTATACCCAAGATGTTACAATCCCATTTGGCCTCACTCTGCACATTTTTGGAAACCCAGTGCCTGAAATGCTTGGCCCATTCCAAGATAACAGATCCTGCCTCCTCTTAAGAAAAGGCTTAAAAGGCTTAGACGGAGGCTCGGTTGGCTTTTTCTGATTCTGACATATAACTGCTGAGGTGTCAGAACCTATGGCACATTAGATTTCTTCTTAGATACCCTCAAATGAGACTCCTGCAGAGGCCAGTATGGGCCTTATAACCGAGGAATCCACAGAGAAAGTTGAACTGCGAAGTATCATCTTTGAGGGTCCAGAAGGCATTCCTCAGATACTAGTTAGGGAAGAAATCCCAGGTAAACTTATCAAGGTACATCAAGAATGTGAATTACTGCTTTTGGTTCAGATGGTTGTCGCACCAAAAAAATGTCAAAAAACTGAGCATGTAACTTCTACTCCTCCTCCTATGGAGAAGGAATGGATAAACTTTTCTCAAGGTCTGTTCATGGCCATTTTGGCAATGAAGCCTCCTTCCTTTTCTTCCCAGCCCCCTCCCCTCTTTCCTCAATGGGTTATATTTTTCTAAATACGATTCTGAATCTGACCATTCTCTAGCCTCCTCCTGTCAAATCAATTCTCCTAGGCAAGTCCCTTTTGAAGATGATGATTCCATTTCTCATGACTATCCTGTGGAAGAAGCTTCTTTGAGTGAATATTAAACATGATGAAGCATGTTGAGTGGGAGTCTAAACAGATTACAGAGGTCCAGAAAAAAAATTATACAACCTCTTGGAAATGGATCCCCCAGACCCTTCCCCAGTTCTTCCTGTTCTTGAGGTTTTCTTGGATGCCTTTCAATCTACTTCTGCCCCTGATTCTCTTTCCTTCTACCCCCCCCCCCAAAAGGCCAGACATATTTTATAAAGTTCCTGGTGATTTTAAGTTCATGTTTAAAAATCCTGTGACAGACTGCTCTGCAGTCATTCTCTCTCTGTCTCTGTCCTTGTAAACCTTCTAAGCTCCTTCCTAATGCCAATGCCCTCTCTTCAGTCAAAGACAGCAGGGCTATGGATGGGGACAGGGCCGGCCTTAGCCGAAATGGCACCTTAGACGAAGTAGTGCTCTGGTGCCCCTTAAGCCCCACCCACACCACACGCATGAAACACCCCTATTTGAGCCACACCCACTGGGTCATTCCCCAAGAAAGTCACTCCAGTCATTTCCTTAAATTATTTAAATGCATAGGAAGAAAAGGATACCTTGTAATGTAGTTAAACTACAGCTACCTTTGCATATGTATTTTCTACTTGAAATGCCAGAGCCAGATCATGGTCAAATGGGGTTCTAGGAAGGGTAATAGACCGCCACCCCAGAGCAGCCCCTCCTGCAGCACCCCCCTCCTGCAGCTCCCTCCTCAGCCATTCCAGTATTCCATTATTTGGTTATCTCACCAGTTACCACACATATGTTCTATTATTTGCTTCTGCAATTATTACAGATATTGAAATAAAATAGCACAAACACAGATAGCCATTTGCTAAACAAACAATACTGTCTCACAATGAAAACAGACTTAGCATGAGCAGTAAACTTGTCTGCCCTTGAAACTGACATTCATTGAAATGGCAAAACTCACATTCATTGAAACATCATGAAACCACACATTCATAGAAATGTATCTGGTTGGTGGAAAATTAAGTTTACTTTTGGGCTGTTTTCAAAACAGACTCATTGCACACATTTTTTAGGGCCATGCATACATGTATTTATTCTTTAATTCACTTTCTTGATTGTATTGAATTATATTCCTTGTATAATACAGCACCACTTGTTAGAATATGTTTTAAATGTGTAGCTTTAAACATTCTTTTAATAAGCAATGAAACAAAATTTAAGTTGTAGCAAGAAAAGGACAAACCAAAAATAAATATTTATGTTTTAACTGATTCTGTCAGGGAAACAATGTTCCATAATATTTCTGTGTTTTTATAACAAAGCAGTATAATGAGGTTCATTTACCTATGCCTCACAAAATACAATTCTTGTCCGAAATACATTTTGACAGTTGTAATGTTTGAAATGATTCTATTAGAGAACATCATAAATAGTTCTACTAGAGAAAATCAATTCTGAAACTTATATTTTGGTATGTCAACAAATGCCCAACACAAACATATATTCAAGCAATGTATGCATGTATAAGGTAGGTATATAGATATACAAATAATAAATACACACACACTGACAGAATGGGGGGATAAAAGACCAAAATAGGGACATATTTTAAATATTGCACTTATAAACTTTGAAAGTTGCTAGAATGATTGGATTTGTCTTAGTGTGTATTTTTCTGAAGAATATGAAGTTTGAAACACAAATGTATATAATTATTTAGTAACTTCAGTCCTCAGATCATCCCACTGATTTGCTAAAAAAATTACAAGTTTTATGAGGAGCAGGCCAAAAATATGAGGCAAAAATCTGGATATTCAGTGAAAATCTGGACAGTTGAGAGGTATGTTTCCTTTCCCTTTCTTGTCGTACTTTTATTACAATCCTGAGATTTTTCCCTAGTTTTCCACATCTCCTATATTTAAATGAAGTCAATAACAGCCTTCTTAACTGTACAGATATTTATCCAAATGTGAATAGTGTTCTCTGATATCTATATATAAATTATTTGTCTGTTACAAGCTAAGTTAAACGTCATGCTTTCTGGTCTTTGGAGCTTTTCTCCTCGGTCCACCGATGAAAAGGAGTTTATTTTAGGCATACCTCTTAACTGTCCAGATTTTTGCTCAATTTCCAGATTTCTGCTTCACATTTTTCGGTCTGTTCTTCCTAAAAGTTGTGGTTTTCTGACAAAACACTAAGGATTGAAGTTACTAAATAATGACACACATTTGAGTTTTGGACTTCGCGTCCTTCAGAAAATGCATACTAACACAAAACCTGTTTATTCTAACAACTTTCAAAGTTTGTAAGAGCTATATTTAAATCTGTTCCTCCCTATTTTAGGTCATTGTGCCCCCCATTATGTCAGGCTTTGTCCAGATTTCTTGATCCAAGAGGTTGAGAGATATTCCTAGGACTTTCCCAGTCAATAAATGCAAGTAAGTGCATAAATCATAAATCGATAAGCAATCAAACAAATGTGTTAAAAAATCTATCTGTCTGACTATGTATGTGTGAGAGAGGGATTAACTATTTTTGATGCCATGTAATATATTTTCCATTTTTTCCACAATGAGAAGATCCCGGTGCAAACTATTCCCTCATCACCTCTGTAGCATCCTTAAGAACCCCAAGGTGTGGCTACGAAACTTGACAACGAAGTTGCTACTTAAGAGACAATTTAAAAGACAACACAAATTAAAGGATTGCATATGCACGACATTTTTCATAGCAGTATAAGAATAATGAAGTATGACTTGTGTACTTAGCACGTTTGCATCACGCTGGTCAAAACATATAAGCAAGTAGCAAACCAAGATAAAACAGGGAAGCGGAAAGTGTCCCAACAGCAAAGGGTGGGGGTTACCAAGGAGGAGTGCTTGCAGGAAGTAAATAAGAAATTGAAGTCTTTACAGTATCAGTGCGTGCAGTGTAGTTCGTGAGTTCCAAAGTCCTGATTCTTAGGGATTCGGGTCCTGCTTGTCAGTAGTGAAAATGGAAGACGTTGGGGACATAGCTATCAACGTGTTGACTGTATTCTTGTTTGTTGTGGTTGTGTTTATTTTATTGCCATCAATGTTTGGAATATCTTTGGGGAGTATAGAAACATACATGGAAATCCTTGTGCAAACTCTGGAAGTAAGTCCTATAGATGCAGAATAGGGTTAAACTTTTAAATAATTTAGGCCACGTTTTCCAAAACAAAACTTCTTTCAATGCTGGAGTTGTAGTTTCTGATTATTACATATTACAATCTAACCACATTTAGAAAATCTATATTTCCATCTTGCACCATTTGCTTTGTCTTTTCAACGGTTGGTTTTCTTTTGTTGCCCTTGGCCGGCCCAAATACCAGAGTCAGTGTTTTTCTGCATCAGCTGCTGTCACTTGCTGCCTGACGTCAGGTCGTCAGTGCTGTAAAGGAGAGCAGCTGACGCCATTACATCAGTTTTTCTTGCTGTGGAGCCCATAGCAGAAGCAGTTCGCAAGTGTGCTGGTCGGTTGCTACCAGAGTTTTGATTTACAGCTGAAAACATCTAAAGCTAAGTACCCCATTGGGGATCCTTTTTTTCTTGCACTAACCGATGTCCAAAAAAGTTAACAATTGTCTCGTCTGTGGAAAGCAAATACCACACCGAGACTTCCACTCATACTGCGTTACTTGTTTAGGCCTAGATCACGTCATTCCCAGTTGCTGGTTTTGTGCCCTTTTTAATGCGAGAACCATTCGCTGTAGAGCTCTTCTTGTAACCAGGTATTTTCATCTTCGCATTCCAAAATGGTGTCCATCAGCCAACCATCCATAGACATTCTGAAGAAACGTAAGGATAAATAATAGAGACAGACCACACAAGGCCAAGCCTTCCAATGACTCTACCACTAAGCAGGTCATCAGTTCTCCAGAATTCAGTGAGGTGCTTTCGCAGCCCTGATGCCTGATTCGACACCTTTGCAGGCCTCTACTGAGACCCTTTTGGAATGCGGTATGCCGCAGAAATCTTCTTCTTCTTCCATGCCTGTGGTTGTCTCTGCCTCGGTTGGGTCCAGAGCCGTGACACGGGCACCAGCTTCTGAGGAGGCCTTTCACACTACCGATTCCAGACAGAAAAGTCTTCTCTTCTGACTACCATTCCTCTCAGACCGATGGATATCTAAAAAGAAAAGAGACCTTTCTCCTGAAATACTAACAGAACAGGATTCTGAGGAGTCTGATTATTCAGATTTTGAAGAGGAACAACAATCTCTGACTGCTTATGAGGATTCAGATGCAGAGGAATCCATTCCCTCTGCCTCCCCACCAGAATATCTTTCCTTTGGGGAAACCCTTCACACCCTCTTGGAACATTTCCACTGGGAATCCCAGGACTTCCCTCAGTCTAAGAAAAGACTAAGAGAGTTTCTAGACCTGCCCCAGCACAAACCCTTGGCCATCCCTCCTATCTTAGAGGTGGTTGATGATGTCTTCCCAGAATCCAGTTTAACTCCTGATGCCCTCCCACCTGCTCCCAGAAAACCTGACAGGTATTACAGAGTACCGGACTCCCACAAATACCTGTACAGAAATCCTGCTGCAGACCTGGAGGTCATTACTCAGGGACCAAAAGGAGCTAAGGCTAGTTCTACAAAGAATCCTACTCCTGACAAGTACTCCAGAACTCTGGACAGATGGGGTACAAAAGTATACACATCTGCAACCTTAGCTATCCGACCTCTCAACTGTTAGTTCTACATGTTAAAATGTCAACAACACACTTTGGAACTGTTAAAATAAAAAAAAATTCTATCTTTCCTGACTGTGCCAATTCAAAAGAGTTAGCAGATTTACTGCACTCTACTTGTCAAGTGGCTAAACACTCATTACACTGTGGATATGATGCCCTAGAAGCCTCAAGCAGGGCAGCAGTGTCAGGATCGGTTATTAGGAGACATGCATGGTTGAAGGAACAACCTGTCCTTGATCATGTCAAATCTAAATTACTTGATGCACCCTTGGATAAGGACCGCTTGTTTGGAGAAAAAGCAGACGAGATGCTTAAAAAGATGGAAGACAAAGCAAAATCTATGCAAACAGTAAAAGATTTCCTTCAGGTACACCCTCCTAGGTTCAGCAGGAATTTTCCCTCAAAACACTGGTCCTTTCTGCACCTAGCAGACAGGGGCAAGGTAAGCCCCGCATGGACAAACCACACAGACTCCCACCCCAGGGACAGCAGAGAACCAACAGTGGACCACTTCCACTCCAAAGGCAGGGAGTTCTAATCCATCCCTCTGTGGCAAAAACTCTCAATGACTCCCTCTCCTCCCTCTGCCTACTCTTCTCTCACCAAAAACTAGGAGGAAGGCTCTCGCTCTGCAAAGAAAATTGGCTTTCTGTAACAAAGGACCATTGGGTCTTAAAGATCATTTTTCATGGATACAAATTGTCTTTCAGAGAACTCTCAATTCTAAGAGGGTACCCAGACATACCTCCAAATCGGTGGGCAGAGGCATTGAAACAAGTCCAAACTCTCCAATACCAAGGGGCAGTAGAACCTGTCCCCTCAGATACAACAGGCAAAGGCTTTTATTCCTGACTAGTCTTTGTTCCCAGAAAAGAAGGAACGTGGTGTCCCATCCAGGATCTATGCATTTTGAACACCTTCTTGGTTATCCCCAAATTCGAAATGCTAACCTTACAGCAGCTGCTGCCTATACTGACCAAAATGCCCAGTTAGTAACCCTAGATCTAAAAGATGCCTAGCTCCACATCCCCATAAGGGAATCTTGCAGGAAATTCCTTTGCTTCAGAGTAGGCTCTCATAACACTTTCAGTTCTCTGTGCTACCCTTTGGCTTATCTACCACTCCCAGGGTATTCACCAAGTGCTTAGCCCTGGCTACAGCCCTCTGCAGACAGAAAAATATGCAAATTTACCCTTATCTGGAGGACTGCCTTATTCAGGTAGACTGCAAAGAAAAGCTCCTCAAGGACCTCCTCTTTATCAAAACCCTCCTAACCTCCTTAGGTTACACCATCAATGAGAGGAAATCAAACACCCACCAGGACGATCATTTTCTTGGGAGCACTGCTGGATACAGCATCCCACATGACCTTCCTATCCTCAGAAAAGCAGAGCTTTCTGCCTTTTTATTTCACTCAGCTGGTTTCTAGAAGTCACCTCATTGCCAGGAAGTTCATGCAAGCCTTGGGGTACATGGCATCTTACATACTTCTAATTCCTCTGGCCAGGCTTCACATGAGAAAACTTCAGTGGTACCTAAAGAACCTTTGGTGTCAGCACACACAGCCTCTACACATCTCGCTCCCTCTGATCCCCTGTGCAAGGGCTAAGTTTCTCTGGTGGACAGGGACTTGTGCCCAGAGCAAGGGTCTACCCTTCACCCTCTGCCCTACCAGGCAGACCATTATCACCAATGCATCGGACATAGCTTGGGGCGCTTATCTAAAAGGCAGGTGCACCCAAGGTCTTTGGGATGCCCAGCACCTTCCCTTACACATCAACCAGAAGGAAATGGTAGCAGTGCAGAAAGGTCTGACTTCCTTCAAACCCCATCTCAAGCCCGGCGTTCACCTTATCAAAACAGACAACACCACAGTAATGTGGTACATCAACAAACAGGGAAGGACCCAATCATACCCACTGTGCAGGTTAGCCATGAACCTCTGGCTGACGGCCTCTTCCGTGGGACTACCTTCTGATAGCCCAGTACCTACCAGTGTCAACAACACCCTGGCAGACCACTTAAGCAGGAACTTACTGGACCCCCATGAATGGCAGCTCCACAGAAAAATCTTTTTAGAAATCACCCAGGTGTGGGGGACTTCAGAGATGGATCTCTTTGCTTTGCATCTCAACCATCAGCTGAAAGAATTCTGTACCAGGGAGTATCACCACCTAGCATTGAAGGTGGATGCATTGACCTTTCCCTGAACACCCTCTTTGTGTATGCATTCCCTCCTGTCCCTCTTATTCCAAAGGTACTGATCAGATTAAGGGAGGAGAGACCAACATCCATCCTCATTGCTCCAGATTGGCCCAGACAACATTGGTACCCCTTACTGCACAGCCTGACATTGCAGCCTCCCAGGCAGCTTCCCCTGATCTCAGACTTCTTAACGCGGGTGGGGGGTGGGGTGCTGCACCCAGATTTGCAGACTGTCAAATTATCAGAATGTCTAATACTCTAAAGGCAAACAAGAGGCCCCTGTTAAGCAAATAGGTCCTAGACATTATCACAGAGGCCAGAAGGCCCAGCACCAGAAAATCTTATGCAGGAAAGTGGAAAAGATTTTGCTCCTGGAGCCAGTCCAGAGGGAGCAATACTTCACAATCTTCCATCCCTCTTTGGACTACCTAGCAGAGCTATTTAATAGTGGCCTCTCCTTCTCCTCTGTTAAAATCCACATCTCAGCCATTTTAGCTCATTTTGATACAGAACAGCCCCTATTCTCCCATCCTTTGATTAAACAATTCCTCAGAAGAGCTTCTAATATCAGACCTCCCAGAAGGTCACCCACTCCAGCCTGGGACCTGAATTATGTTTTGGAAAAACCAACCTTACCACGGTTCAAACCTGCTGCTTCAGCAGAACTAAGAGTCCTCTCCTGGAAGACTGCTTTTCTCCTAGCTATCACCTCAGCCAGGAGAGTTTCAGAACTTCAGACACTGATTGTCATTGAGCCTGTCATCATCTTCCATGCAGACAGGGTCTCCCTGAGGACTAATCCCTCCTTTATGCCCAAGGTGGTATCTAATGTAACTCTCAATCAGGCCATACATCTACTCACCTTCTTTTCTAACCCTCAAAACAAGGGGGAAAGAATTCTCTCACTAGATGTGCACAGGCAGCTCAGATACTATCTTGACCACACTAAACCTTTCAGAAAAACAGACCCAAGTACTTGTCAGCTTTCCCCCAGGGGTAGAGGGGAAGCTCATTTCCAAACAAACCATTTCCAAATGGATATCACACTGTATCCATTTCTGCTGCAGACTGCATGGGAACTCCCACCCCCAAGTCTGTTCAAACCCATTCCACTAGGGCAGCCTCCACTTCCACAACATTCCTCAGAGGAGTTCCCACCAGGGACATCCTGGAAGCTGCCACCTGGACTTCTGTCCATACCTTTACCAAGCATTACCACCTACCTCTATTTTCTAAGGCTAGGGCAGGGTTTGCCTCTGCAGTTCTGCAGGGCGTGCTGATCCATTCTTGGGTCTCTTACTAAGCCCACCACGCCTCTCCTCAGCTTTGGGAATCCTCTCACAGGTGATGACTGCCAACAGTGAAACACAAAGAACATAGTACAGTTGTGTACACTTATCATAAATGTAGACGTTCGAGTGTGTTCACTGTTGCAGTCCTGGTTTCCCACCCTCCTTCCCCCTTATATCTTCTTTTTTTTTTAGGGAGACACAAGTTTCCAAAGGTGGTTTTAGCCACGAGGACCACTTTACCATAGCTAAATGGGCCTCTGGTTAGGGCAAGAAAAACTGATGTAATGATGTCAGCTGCTCTCCTTTATAGCATTGACAATCTGACATCAGTCAGCAAGTGACAGCAGCTGATGCAGAAAAACATTGACTCTGGCGTTTGGCCCGGCCGAGGGCTATTACAGCAGGGATAACCCACAGGTGATGACTGCAACAGTAAATACACTTGAACATCTACATTTATGGTAAGTGTACACAACTGTACTTTCCCATATTACCTTGTCTCAGACCAGAATTTTCATGGTAGAAGGACCAGGAGAAATTCAACTTGGGGCTTCCCTTCACTCCTCCAGTCCCACATCAGGAAATGTACCCAAGTGCCTCAGACGATGCATGGGGTGCCTGGAAAGGACCTACTGAGTACAAATAGCAGCCAAACTACTTAAGGAATGCCTGGACATGAATGAGATGAGAGCCCTAATCTAAGCTCTTTAAGCCTTTTCTTGTAACTGAAGACCAGGTCCCTCTTGAGTGTTCACAGACAACACAGCGATCATGTAATACATAAACAAGACGTAACCAGGTCTTGCAGGATTGGCACAAAACATCAGGGAGATTGCCCCCAGAAAAAGCATGTTGCTAATATCCATATACATCCCATCACTTTGCAGTGTGTTGGCAGATTCATTCAGCAGAATCTTGGAGGAGCCTCATGAATGGACACTAATCAGGCAGGTTTTTCTGGACATCCTTCACTGTTGATACACAAGTCAGATGGACGTGTTTGCCTCAGAGAAGAACAAACAACTCCTCCTCCTTTGCACCAGGGACCCTTGCTTCTCAACCTAGAGGACAGATGCTTTTACTTTTCAGAAGACAAAGCAAATCTTGTACGCCTTCCCTCTACTAATGAGTCCAAACTAAACAGTGTATAAACAAAAAGTTGATTCTCTGCAAAGACCTGCGAAAAAAATGTTTAGCATGTACAAGTTCATGCACTACTTTTACATGTACTTTCATCCCAACTGCCTTCGGGACTTCATCAGAGCAGTAAAAACACCAGTCTTAATCCCAAAACATTTATACAAATTATTTACTTATTTGACATTTGTTGACCGGGTTGATTCAGCTGGGTCAGAGCCCTTTTTCAGTGGAGACCCGGGGAGAAAAGCTCCACATTTCATACATAAAGTTAAGTTGAAATAGTACATAGCTAATTATACAAAATCTCCAATAGTGATATACAAAAAAGTGGGTTTAACATGAGTAGCAATTAGATATATTTGTATTTTTGTATCAGTAGTGATAGTGCTGTGTGCGATCTTTTCATTTTCTCTGAACTTGTGTTGCCATGGAGTTAGTATACAGTGGATGTAAAAAGTGCACACACACCCCTGCCAAAATGCCAGGCCACCGTGACACAACAAAATGAGACCACAATAAACCACCTCAAAACCCCTCCCACCTTCAGAGTGACCCACAACCTGTACAATTCAATTGAAAAACAAATCTGTTGGGGGGGGGGGGGGATAAAAAACGTACAATAAGCTGGTTGCACAAGTGTGCACACCCCCAAACCAACACCATGTTGAAGTACCTTTTAAGTCAGTTAAATGACATGATGTAAAAAAATATGCTAATAAAATGTCATATTAAAATACATTTGTCCCTTTAAAGCAAAACAAGCAAGTTGAGATAAAAATGATCTGAAGTTTAAAAAATATAATGTACTTTTAAAATGAACAACAGTTTATAAAAATATAAACTACAAATTATAAAAAAAAACCCAGCAAGTTATAAAAAAAAATCTTAAAAGTTCCGTGATAAAAGAAAAATTCTCCCGATAAAAAAATCTTAGCGTAACCAGTTTTGTCTCTCAGGGGTCTTCATGCCACTGGCTTGGAGTCAGTCTGAGGATTTATGCTCGTTATCTCTGCCTGTATACTCCTACACTTAATGAACGGAGGTCACATCAGACATACAATCCTGGGAAGGTAAAGCTTTGGTATCCTGGCCGGTTATCCGCAGTGATCAGTAGTATCCTTTCTGTTAGGAATATTGCAGCAGTGAAGAGGAGAACATTTACTGTTTTGGTAAGATTTTGCACAACTGTACTTTCCAAAGCACACACTGCATGGGACACATTTGGTGACTGTCCTGGGCTGGAGATGATGGACATCTCTGATAATCGGGCCTATATCAATTTATCGAAGGTTCATTCACGTGAACTTTCATTTATTGAACCATATATAGCAAATGTTCACTTCCCTGAATTACTTCCCCAGGAAAAGTAATGAGTTGCCCAGCATTCAGACTATCATGCAAAGCACAGTATTTCAAACCCACCCGTGTGTGAGACTGTGCCCCCTACACACCCTTAACTATAAACTTTAAACTCTGAGCTTTGGCTGGCTAAGACCTACCTGCAATCAAGAGGACGTATAAGTGAATTTATGTAAATCTTTATCTGCATTTTTTTCAAATAATACAGCATTTAAATTGATTTATTTGTGTTGCATTGAATACTATATAGTTGGAAGTTGTGACTCTGTTTTTTCAGTTAATGCTTGTTAGAATTTAGTGCTAGTTAGAATTCCTACATATCCAGTGATGTGTAGGAAGTTTCACTTCATTGATATTTGGTTTCTGCCTTATATAAGTGGTACATTTTGGATTATTTTCTGCTTCAACTCTGAGTTTTGGTCGGCTAAGACCTACTTGCAATCAGCTGGATGTATAAGTGAATTTAAGTAAATTTTATCTGCACTTTTTTTCAAATAATACAGCATTTATATTGATTTGTGTTGCATTGAATACTATCTAGCTGGACGTTGTGGCTCTGTTTTTTCAGTTAGTTCCCCAGCCACCCTCCCTGCTTTTGTTTTGGTGTTAATCTTGTTGGCTTTGAAACTGCCTGCCCCTCTTGTAAATTTGTATTTGGATACTCCTCCTGGGCCCATCTCATTTGCTCACTCAAAAAAAAAAATTGCACTTTATTCATCTGCTTTCACTGTATTTGTGTTTCTTCCTATTTTATTACTTTATTTTGCTTTTGCATCATCTTAAAAGTACTCCATTGTATTTATTACTGCTTGGTGTAACTATCATTCTAAGCCAGCTCCAGACAAGTGACAAGTGGAGTACCTTAGAGTTCAGTCCTGGGACCTCTCTTTTTTGGGCATCTACTTCTCTGAAGTACTGGCCAACACTAAGGGACTCTGGCTAACAAAGTTCGCAGATGACTGCAAACCTGGAGCCATAATTGAATCCCCAAATGATGTGGATACTCTACAAAAGGGCCTTACAGAAAACAGATGCTTGATGCCAGAGCCATGGGCTCAAGCTCAATGCCAAGAAATGTATAGTTATCTCTTTGGGACCAAATATGTACCCGTGAATTATCACATAGGTGGCAGTACACTAAACACCGAAAGAGTGATGAGACTTAGGGGCACAGGTGGACGGTGGTCTCACTTTCAATAACCACATCACCACAACAGTCAGGAAATCCTTCTATGTGGCACACCTCATCACTAAGGGCTTTTCATCCAGAAAAAAAGGAGGTCATTGTCCCACTGTACTCATCCCTCATTAGACCCATTATAGAATACAACGCCTCATTTGGTATGTACCTCTCAAGAAATCTGCAACAACTGGAAAGGCCGCAGAAATACCTCACTAAAAGAATCACAGGCCTAAAGCAGATGCCCTATGCTGACTGCCTTAAAAAAACTCCAGCTATACTCAGTCGCATATCATCTACTCTGAGGTGATCTCTGCTTAACATACAAGGCCATGTCAAACCCAGAGCTATTGGACATGCTACACTTAAAGAAATCCCAATCCCTCAGAGCCACATGCTCCAGGGATCTAAATCTTGTCATCACAATAAACAAAACATGCTGGAGGGATAGGTTCCTGACCCAGAGACTCCCAGACTCTGGAATAGACTGCCCATACATGTCAAGCAGAGCGCCTCTTTGGCCCTCTTCAAAAGGAACCTTGATGATTGGATGGGAGAAAGGAAATTCACCCTGGGCATCACATCAGTCACCCTGCTAGACATGGGTCCAGGGAAGTAAATAGTGTGGGAAGAAATAGGGAATTATTATGGCTAGGCTTGTATAGGCCCTAGGGCCTATAGCCTAGTACCAACCTATGAACCTTTTGGTTTAATCACTTGGGCTTCAGACCAGTTGTTTTACATTAAGAAGGTTTGTGATCTGCACTGTTGTGGCAGGACAGGTAGCTTACATCCTTCTAAGTTGGGAACTGCTGATTGAGGGCTCAGTGCCTGTTATTCTAAAATTGTATTAGTTCTGGTTTAAGCACTTGGGCTTGAGGCCAGTTATTTTACATTAAGAAGGTTTGTGGTCTGCACTCTTGTGGGAGGAGAGACTGGACTCTGCCCTTTTCAGCTGGAAATTTCTGGTTAAAGGCTTATAGTGCCTGCATATTTGAACTGTTTCTTACTGAAATTGGTGCGTCTTGTTTACTGTAGCAAAGACCTAGATCCAGGCCTGCTGATTCTAGCTTTGTTTGTATAACTTGAGCACTAATCCAGGCCTTCTTAAAAGTATTCAGTTGTATTTATTACTGCTTGGTAGTAACCTGATTAAAGTGTAGCTATCATTCTAAGCCTTTTGGTTTAAGCGCTTGGGCTTCAGACCAGTTGTTTTACATTAAGAAGGTTTGTGGTCTGCACTGTTGTGGCAGGACAGGTAGCTTACATCATTCTAAGTTGGAAACTGCTGATTGAAGGCTCAGTGTCTGTTATTCTAAAAGTGTAGTAGTTCTGGTTTAAGTACTTGGGCTTCAGGCCAGTCGTTTTACATTAAGAAGGTTTGTGGTCTGCACTCTTGTGGGAGGAGAGGCTGGACTCTGCCCTTCTGAGCTGGGAATTTCTGGTTAGAGGCTTATAGTGCCTGCATATTTGAACGGTTTCTTAATTAATTTGGTGTGCCTTGTTTGTTGTCACATAAACTAGATTCAGGCCTGCTGAATCTAGCTTTGTTTGTATAACTTGAGCACTGTTCCAAGCCTTCTTTTTTGGAGAAGGTTGCCCTGCACCCCAGTGGTAGGAGTGTGCAGTTAGAACTTGTCTGATTGAAGACTACAGGAACAGGGCTCAGTTTTGAAATTTTATTACTGGATAATTGGGTAATTTGTTTAAAAGCCTTATCTGATTGCTTGTAGTCTTCTAAAGCTGTTTTAAGTGTATTTTTTACTGTTTGTAGTCATTTAAAGCTGTTTTAAGTGTATTGTTTTACTGTTTTTGCCTTATCTTTTCAAAAAAATGTCCTTGTTTCCCACCTTTCTAAGCTAGTAGAGTCCAGTTTTCAAGCTAGTGCTGAATTCAGGGCTGTGTTACAAGTTACTGAGTTGCCCATACCTTACTTGGATAGAAGGAGCTTTCTCTGTTCACCTGTGAGAGAGGGAGCTTTGAGCAGCCATCTGTCCCTAGAGGAGTGGTTCCAGCCCAGAAGTTGGTAGTTTATAGGCCATTTTGGGCTAATTTCTCTCTCTTTCATTTCCCTGCTGTAAAAACTGCGTTTGTATGGTTTTGCACGTAGCGCCGGTTCACTAGGGCTAAATTATTCCCAGCTCCACCAAGTCTCCTCTTCACTTTTTCATTTGAAAGTAGTCTTTCAACCTAAGCACTTAAAAAGCATCCTACAGTCCAGCACTTGCTCAGACCTAATAGCAAGCACTAATATACCCTGACACTTGATTGCCCAGCAGAGCAAGGCTCATTATTCACCCCTCACCAACCAAGCGACTAAGCAGCTCACCCTACTATTCAGGCATGACCAAAAGGCAATTTCAGGTATACTCTCGAGTCCAGCTGGTGAACCTGGGTATCCTGAGGCAATGTTACAACTGCCTCATGTACACAGACAACCCTCTCCTTCTACCACAAAACATTAACATATGTGAGAGATGCAATTATATAGCTAAATTGGAGGCTAAGCTCTCTCCACCCAAGACTGGAACAGGCAGTCATGAGGAGAAGGTTAACACTTGCACCACACCTCCAGCCTCACATAGACATACTAAACCAGCACTGGCAAAAAATACACATAAATACACAAAATCATACTTGGAGGCTCTAAATAAAAACCTGCAAAAGCATCAGAGACCTCCAAAGCAGACACCCAAAAAACCTGCACCTGCCGTCACAAACCAGACAACACATAAAGCACAAAATCAGTGTGCTGCACAGTTACAGCCCTTAAGGCGAAGTAACATACCCAACACACTAGTAATAGGTGACTCTGTAGTCAGGCACACTGACGTCCCACTCACTAGGCTGGACAAGGAGAAAGTCACTGTTAGCTGCCTGTCGGGAGCCAGAATCCGCCACATAACACAAGCACTCAGGTCACTCCAGAACAAGTACAAATATGACTCTGTCATTGTTCATGGTGATGTGAATGACCTGAGACGTACCTCCCTGGACTACATTTAAAAAGACATGGAAGAGCTCTCTAATCATGTAGCCCAGGCGGGTTTGACCCTGACCCTGAGTAGCATCCTGCCCTCACCAAGAATGATACCACAGTATAAAGAAAAAATGATGTCATTCAAAGGGGATCGACATGCTTGACAAGCCTCGTTGCTTTGCAACAGACTGCTTGCACCTGTCACCCCTAGGCTTATGTGTACTGGCCAAGGCTCTTGCTGCCCCCTTAGTGCCTTTTTTAGGCAAGGCTCAAAAGTCAAACCCACCTCCATAAACAGCACAAATAAAAAAATGAGGGTTATGCTACTCAGCTCCAGGAGTTTAAATCTCAAAATGCATGTGCTCGAAGCACTCCTCAGTATGGAGAACATCAACATCTGTGCAGTAACTGAAATCTGGTTCAAGGCTCCACAGAGCACCCCAGCACTACCGGACTACAACTCATGCTACACATTTTGGCCACAGAACATGTACCGAAACACAAAAGGTGGGGGTGTATCCATATTCATCAAGGATACCTACACCTCCAGGTTTGTGGCGCAGCATGATACCTCTGAGATCATCCATATGCAACTAACGGGCAAATCTGCAGTGCAAATTGTGGTCTTCTACAGCTCACCCTCCATGACCCAGGACCACCACTCCACCTTTCTGGAGACACTGCAAAACATGAAGGTCCTATCGAACACCCTGATATTGGGCGATTTCAATTACCCTACTGTTAACTGGGAAGACTACTCAAGTACAAACTCCCAGGTCCAGCACTTCCTGGAATTTATCAACTCAAATGCCCTGGATCAGCTGGTAGACTCCCCTACCAGAGGTGAAAACATATTGGACCTGGTCATCACCAACATGGGCGACAGGTGTTCTGCACCAGAGGTCAACCCGTCACTGGTTAGATCAGACCATAAACTAATCACTCTGGATGTCCACACCACACCACCACCCACAACCAAGGAAACCATAGTGAAAAACTTTTCTGTAGCAAACTTCACCTTATTTAAGGCAGAGATGGTAAATTTCACAGCCCCCACGCTAAAGGATAACAGTGTCCAAGATGCAGGAACCTTTACAAATGCACTCTGAGCACCTACAAGGATGCATGCATTGTGCCGTCCCTAGCAAAACCAAGACTCACTCCCCTAAGAGAAGGAAACCAGTCTGGTGGACCCCTGCCATAAACAGGCTATACAATAGAAGGAAAGCAAATCCCAGGAAGGAAAGACATCCCTGATCAGTATCAGTAAGACACTAAGGTCCTTCATAAAATCATCCAAGGCTAACTTTGAAAGAAAAATAACCAAGGATTCGAGAGATAACCACGAAGTCTTCTTTAGCTATGTCAAGAATATAAGTGGCAACTCGCAGAAATGATCTGAGCTAGTGAAAATAGCACAAAATATGCTGAACCTACTTTTATTGCCAACATCCTGGCAGATAGATTCAGTGCAAACTTCACCCCGCTCTCACCCCCAAAAGGGCCCACAACAGTACTGGAAAAGTGTAGTGCCCCGGAAATCACAGACGCACAGGTGAAAACAGCCCTTTCAAAAGCCAAAAACACAGCGTCAATGGGGCCAGATGGTGTCCGAGGCTGCGTCTTGCACGAACTACAGAACGAAGTAACCCCCCACCTAAACACACTGTTCAGCCTCAGCCTCTCCACAGGCTATGTGCCCATAGAATGGCGCACAGCAACGGTTATTCTGCTCCACAAAGGAGGGGCCACAACTGACCCTGGTAATTATTGCCCCATAAGCCTGACTAGCCAGGTCTGCAAGGTTATGAAGCGCATCATAATGGAACTCCTTAACAAAGACATTGGGAACTTCCAAACACTTGACCCTACCCAGTTCGGCTTTGTTAAAGGCAGATCTTGCCTACTATACCTGGTTGACTTCTTTGAGACAGTCAGCAAGGCCATAGCTGAGGGGAAGGTGGTTCACACAGCCTACCTTGACCTCGCCAAACCAGCCTGAACATAAACCCCTACGTCATGCATCATGAGATGGGTTGCCATCTGGTTTACAGACAGAACTCACACGGTAAGAATAGTGGGCTCCAGGTCTGCCAGTCACAAGTGGTGTCCCACAAGGCTCAGTCCTGGGACCCCTACTGTTCGGCATATACTTCTCAGACGTACAGGCAAACACAGGAGGACTATGGCTAGCCACGTTCGCCGATGTCTGCAAACTGGGAGCCATAATTGACTCTCCGGCTGACATGGACATTCTCCAAAAGGGCCTTACTGAGATGGACACCTGGTGTCAAAGTCATGGTCTCAAGCTAAATGCCAAAAAATGCATAGCCATCCCATTTGGGAAAAACAAAACACTCATGAATTACCACATAGGTGGCAGCCCTCTTAATACAGAAGAGAGGTAATAAGAGATCTGCGGACCCAGGTAGATAGTAATCTCTCCTTTGACAATCATATTGCCAAAGTAGTTAGGAAATCCTTCTGTGTAGCCCATCTAATTACTAAAGGGTTTGCATCTAGAAATAGAGGTTGTGGTGCCCATCTATTCGTCACTTATCAGACCATTCATAGATTACAATGCCCCATTTGGGATGTACCTCACAAGACACTTCCAACAGCTGGAAAGACCACAAAAGCACCTCACCAAGAGGATTACTGGCCTCAAACATATGTCCTATGCAGCCCGACTGGAAAAACACCGGCTGTACTCAGTGGCATATTGCTTACTCAGAGGTGATGTCTGCCTGACTTACAAAGTCATGTCCAACTCAGAATTGATGGACATGCTCCACTTAAAGAAATCCAAACCACCGCGAGCCACTCGCTCTAGTGAGCTAAACCTCACCACAACAATAAATCGAACATGCTGGAGTGATAGATTCCTGTCACAGAGACTCCCCATGCTTTGGAACAAAATTCCTAACTAAATTAGGCAGAGCCCCTGCAAGAGAAACCTTGACGAGTGGATGGGTAACAGAAAGTACACCCCTGGGATCACTTCATTGGCTCTTTTTGACAGAGGCTCAGTTAATTAATCAATGGGGCGGCGGAAGCTGACACACTCTGGCTAGGCTTATAAATGCCCTCGGGCAGATAGCCTAGTACCTACCTATGAACATATATGTACCAACTCTGAGATCGCACTACAGTGGGGAAAAGAACAAATTTCTATTGCTGGGCAACTTGCCACTTTCCCTAGGAAAGTAATTAGTTGAACTGAACATTCGTGGAAGTGAACGTTTGCTGTATATGGTTCTATGAATGAAGGTTCATGGAAATGAAACATCGATAGAGTAATGTAGACCCCCGATAGTGACTTCTTTTCAGTCAAACCTATGTTAGAAAGAGACTGAGCTATTCCAAGAGAGCACCACACCCACAGACCAATCCCCGCTTTCATTTGCATTTTCAGGTGTCAACATGACTGTACTCTGAGAATGTGTTCTAGAATGCCAGTCTCCTAATTTGTTTTCAGGATTCTTTGGTGGACATACAAAGTTAAAATGGCAAAATAATTGGAAACCTGGGAAAAGCCCTACCAGAGATTCAGCTGTAGCTGGTTGTAAGACTTCATATTTGTCTTCCAGTCTTTCACGCAAGATACCTGAACCAAATACATACCAGACAGTGGGTGGCTGTGAACTCTAGTGGATACTATGTTGTAATTCTGTTTGCCTATGAACACCTAAAGGCACCAAGCCACCTCAGTGACTATCCACCAGGTATGGGTACAAAAACCTAGATCTGATAGGTAAGAACATTTTCATGTGGAGTCTACACTTGATCTTTTGATTACAAATTATAACATCACTTGACCATGTACAGTGGGTAGCTTCAGAAAAAAGCAGTGGGATCTGGTCATCGGCAGGTATAACTCTGAGCTTGAAGTCTCCGCTCTTCAGTAATGTAAATGGTTGAAAGAAAGCTCATACACAGTTGATAAACTTATGTTTCACTTAGCGAACACTCAGAACAGGACTTATGTATTTTGGGTGGACCTGATGTGATGGACTTGATTGTGTCTTTCAGTCTCTCTTCTGTTGCAGAATGAGTCCTCCATTAGGTCAAACCTCTTTGGCAAAAAAAAAAAAAAAAATTGTGTCTGACCTGAGAAAGAGAACAGTCACGTCAGCATTTGTGTAATATAAGGCAACTATGAGTACTCACCTATAGATGGTCAATAGGAATATCTTTCCAAATCCACTCCACATATCAGCTCAGTGGCTGTTCCCAGGAAAGCTTTGATCTCTTCAACAGCTGTTGTCACCAAGATGTACCATACCACTTCTAAGCCTCCTCTCTTTCTTTTGTGTATTTCTTGATGATCTTCTGTGGGATCAGGAAGTAATTGAGGGAAAGTTTGCGTTGCATGTCCGGGCTTTGTAATCAGTCATTCTGGACACATGGGCAATTCAGCTGCTGAAAATTGGACAGATATTGGAGTCTCTCTTATTCCCTGAATTCCTCCAGCAGTATCACTCAGCTGTGGGAGAAGGAATGAAGACTGTTAAGTCTGGTTTTTGAACCAGTTTCTTCCTTTAGCAGAGGGAATTTTACTTCATTTTCTTGATTTGTTGATCTTCAAGTTTTTGGATATCTGACTTATTGGCAGACATATTCAGTGCAAGAAATTTAAAATATGGTCTGTACAGACCCACTTCCCTCTGTTTCAGGTAAGTGAATGAAGTTTATATTCATGTTCTTATTAATCCTGTTTGGGGGCATTATCTTCACTTTTGGGTATGTGCTTTCATTTCTGCTGAGCATGCTGCAACGTAGTATATAATCACACTAGGTTAATGTATGGGGCATGAGCTACGGCTGGTGAGCATGCTGCCACGTAGTATATAATCACACTAGGTTAATGTATCAGGCATGAGCTATAGCTGATGATCATGCTGCCACATAGCATGTAATCACACTAGGTTAATGCATCAGGCATGAGCTACAGTTGGAGATCATGCTGCCACATAGTATATAAATCACACTATCTTAATGTATTAGGCATGAGCTACAGCTGGTGATCATGCTGCCACGCAGTATATAATCACACTAGGTTAATGTATCAGGCATGAGCTACAGCTGGTGATTATGGTGCCACATAGTATATAATAGCACTAGATTAAGCAGTTTAATTTAAAATTGAATGCCTTTTGCAGGGGAATTGTGCTTCTCTAATACCAGTATGGGGGCTGTGCACTCAAAACTACATCCTCTAAATGTACAGACTCTGAGGCAAGGGGATGACTGTATTTACTTCTTGCCTGAGTTGGTGCAGTTTCAGTTTTAGTATGTATTTACATGTAATGTATAGAGAGTTATTTGGAGTTTGAAATATTTTATTTTTATGCTGTACTTATGGTGACCAGAAAGTGCAATCAGTGGCACAGTATGCTCAGTAGATTGTTTTATTCAACCAATGTTTGATGATAACAAGTAGCACCTGCCTTCCCTGAAAAGTCTTTTGACTCAATAGAATGCTCATCTTTGTGGTCTGGGGATTTAAATCTCTCATCGCTGCTGAGTGATTTATGAACAGCTCTCTCTAAACCTGATCTTTTTGCCTGGGACAAGACTTGGCATTTTCAGTTTCTAGGCATTCAATCAATCTGGCCAAATGTCAGCTATTATTTATTTTCACTTTCTCACATTTCTGGGACTTCTTAATCATCAGGCACCACTTAGCAGAACTCAGAATTTTCTTGTACAGAATTATGTGCAGCATAAATTGCTGTTTTGACGAACCAATTAGCATCTTTACCCAGGCTTGCCATTTTGGTCTCTGTTCCATACTCTGTACTTCGGAATGGATGTTTTCCTTCCTGGGCTGGGGGGAGGGCCAAGTGCAGAATGTCTCCATGCATGGCTTACTCCTGAGGCTTGACTTTGTCATGACCATTGTCTCCATGCATGGCTTTACTCCTGAGGCTTGACTTTGTCATGACCAACCCCTGAGGATTACCTTCCCATTAGTGAGTTGGAGCTTTTGCCATTTTACAGAGCCTTGTGTTTGGGATAATCTTTTGAATCAGTTGCTCCTAATGATAATGCATCGCATAATTGAAGTACATTACAGCAACAAACAGAGACTGGCAAAATCTCTTCATCTACACCACTACCCACTGTTTATCGTTCAGGGCCGTTAAGTAAAACATGATTTCTCAGGGACTCCTTGAGGAGGACACCAGTCAGTCTGGCTATGTGGTTATGGGCTGTCATACTACGTTTGTTTGAATGAAGTTCCTTTTCTGGTGTTGTGAATCACCTGTCTGATCTCTGAGAGTCCAGAAGTTATGCTCTTCTTTAGCAGGATCAACAACAATCTTTGCTCTTTAAAACTCAGTCCTGAGGACCTTTGGGTCAAATGCCTTGTCTTTGCAGTCGTCTGCACTCCACTTCTCCTTCAGTGGAACCTCCTGAAAACATGACGGGATTCTGCAGGTTTTTTTTTTTCTTTTGCATCACCCTGCTGGCATGATTAAAAAAGTAAAAAAAAAAAAATCTGTCACTTTGCTTAATGGTTCTTGTAGCAATCTTAGTTCAAAGAACTAACCTGTGCTGTTAGACCTTGCTGAGATCTTGAACTTTTTCAACTGCCAACAGGCTCCTCATTCTCCAGTTCCTATTCTCAAACACCCTTCCTGTTCTCAGATGCCTTTCTTCCTCCTCAGAATTTAGTCCATTGTCTTCCAGGGCTGTATGTAAACTTCTCATCAGAATTTCAGATAAAACTTCTTCACTTAACCGTCTTCATTCCACATTCCTAAGGAGTTCTGGTTGCATTTGCTGCCTCTCCCTCATTCCAACCTCTTTTTTTCAACGAATATCACTTGTCCTGAATGAACAAGTGCCGCAATACTTCCTCTTCCTAAAATGGCGATCCCACCAATATTGAAAAAATTAAAATCCTGTTGTTCTTTTCCTAATAACAAAGGATCTGAAGTAGGATGTTCATTTGTCAGCAACCTGTGGGTTACGGATCCGATATTGGATCCGAGCCGGCAACTTGTTTCAAGCTAATGGATCTGAGATCCTAGCTCCTCCCTTCACCCATAATCCCCTGCTAACCCTCCATGACATCAGATCTAGTTTGCCGAGCTTGTGGATGGCTGGATCCTTGTTGAGCTCGTCAGATAAGTGAAAAAAAAAAAGTTACCTTTTTCTAAGTACTTTTAGTCAGGAATTTCTTTTTTAGTTTAAATTAATACTTTAAAGTGTGTCTGAGTTAGGTTCCTTATTTTTTAATTAGTACCCTCCCTTCGCTGGTCGCTAGTGTGTGAGTGTGTTGCGTGTCTTTTTGGGCCTGTGTGTGTGTGTAGTTGCTTTACTTTTTTAGTTTAAAAAAAAAAAATAAAAAAAGGGAATGGCTGAGGCCCCAAAAGCCATATTTTCTAAATGTACCGAGTGTGGCCATAAGCTCTCCCCGGCTGATGGCCACACTCGGTGCGTTTGGTGCCTTGGGGTTGAACACCTCACCTCGGGCTGTACCATCTGTGCAGCGTTCAACCCCAGGGCACTGAAGGAGTGGAGGTTGAAGCTGGTCCTGGCGGGACTTTTACCCCCGGATTCGGCTTCAGCCTCCGCTTCCTCTGCTACTCCCGTGGCTCCACCACAGCCTGCGGTGGCTGCCACTCCTGCCCCCCTGCCTCCATCTGGGACTCAAACTCCCGCTAAAGGGTCGGAGAACAGGGAGGCCAGGAGGGAGAAACGGAGGGAGAAGCACCACAAGTGGCGGGCCGAGACCTCCATTTCAGCCCCGCCGGCTAAGCGGGCTTCTCCCTCCACTGCTTCTAGGTCTCCTCCTCCTCGGCTCCGATCTCCTTGTTTCTCCCCGGGGCCCAAGGAGGAGGAGACCCGATCTCTGTCGAGGTTATCGAGGCGGCATTCCAGGCCTGCCTCGGTGGCCTCCTCGAGATCTACATTCAGTTTATCAGATGCAGACTTGGACTGGATGATGCGAAGATTCATCCAGGCCCAGCTGCAGATGGGAGTGCTCTTGAGCTCGACACCTTTTTTCCACCTAATTGCTCCTTCTCCGACCCGCTACCCAGGTTCGGAGCGCTCTGAGCCGATCAGCCTTGGAGCCGGGGGTGGGTCGGCGCCGACAGTACTTGGTACTTCGGATCCGACCCTGCCCTCGAGCCTGTTGGATCTGACCTCTCGGAGCCGTGGTCTGAGCTTCGGATCCGGGGGATTCAGTGTGCCTTCGGCTCCGTCTAGGTTGGAGCACACTGGTCCCTCGGATCCGACTGTCTCAGCGCCGGCTCCGATCCCTTCATCGGATCTGAGTGGGAGCCGACTTTCGGATCCATTGGAGAGTGGCTCTCCCTCGGCCTTCGATGTTGTGGAGAGGGCTCTGTTGAGAGCATCCGGACCCCCGGTCCTTGCATCGACTCCTCCCTGCACTCCCTCTCTGCTGGCCCAGGCTTCCATCACCCGGCCAAAGGGACAGCCTGCTTCGATGTCACAGATAGTTCCATTGGAACAAGATGTTGCTGGCGAGGCCTCCTTGGACAGTCCCCTTGAGGAAGCTCCCCGCAAGCATAAGTGCAAAAGGAGGCACGTGGACTCCCCTGAGTCCTTAACCGAGGACATGGACTTGGAGGAAGGGGAAGGCTCCCCAAGATCGCCCCCTGAGGATGTCTCCTTTGGAGACATCATTGAGATGCTGAGAATCAGAGGTGGGTGGTCTGCCCCTAAGTCTTCCTCTGACAAGTCCGTGTTTCTGGAGGCATTCGAGGCAGGCCCGTCTACCTCTTGGGTGTCCCCTCCAGCTGACCCCCTGGTGGACCTCATTACCACCAGGGCGTGGAAGGACCCAGACACCGTGGAGCCAATACCGAAGCGACCGGATAGGATTCTTAGCCCCCCCTCAGACCGATCACATTGGAGTAAGGGCCCCCCGGTAGATGCCATGTTGACGGCGGCAGCCACAAAGAGGGAATTGGCTCAGGAGAGTCCCTCAGTCCATCCACCGAGCAAAGAGTCCCGTTTGATGCATCGCTTAGGGAAGCAAGTCTTTAGTTCAGCGACCTTCTCAGTAAGGTTTCTGAACTATATGGCACATGTCATCAGGATGCAGCGGGATCTTATCAAAGAATACGCTGCATCCCCCCCTGAGCCCATGTCGGAGGAGGATAAACAATTGTACTCCACCCGAATGGCCACTTTGAGATCTATTTCAAACACCTCTATGCGGCTGTTGTCCCACGCCACAGAGGGAGCCGCTAGGGCTAGCGGAGCAGGCCTAGTCATGAGACATCAGGCCTGGCTCCGTCATTGCGACTTTGTGGAGCCCTTTAAAGCGTCCTTCGAACACCTTTGATGGTTCTGCCCTATTTGGCAAAACAGTTCGCGAGACACTTGTCCAGAGCGAGAAGGACGGGAAGACGTTGTCTGCTGTTGGAGTCCGCTTCTCTGCTCCCCAGCGGTCCTTTTGAAGGAACCAAAAGGGTCAGAAGAAGATGTGGTTCCAGAAATCACAACATTCCCAACCAGCTCCGGACAACCAGTCCTACCGTGGCAGAGGTGGACAGGGAGGACATCGCCCCAGGGGCAGAGGGGCTCCGAGAAACTTTGGGTCCAGAGAACCTTTCTCTGAGTGGCCGGCGCAACAGCCCTGAGGGGTTGCCCGGCTGCTCCACTCTGGAGGCAGTCAGGGGGCGTTTTTCGAAACACCAAGCGGCATGGGAGTCCATCACAACAGACCGCTGGGTGCTTCGCATCATATCCAGAGGGTACAAAATACCAATACTACATGTCCCCCAATCCAAGAACCTCCCCGATGTACCACCCGATCAGAGGGAGGCCGCAGCCGCAGAAATTCAGCAGCTGCTAAGAAAAAGAGCCATTAAGCCCGTCCCCCAAGACCAGCTCGGATTAGGGTTCTACTCCAGGTTTTTTTTGGTGCCAAAAAAGACGGGGGACTTGAGACCCATCCTAGACCTTTCCCACTTGAACCTGTCAGTAACCAAGGAAAAATTCCGAATGGTCACTCTTCAGTCTATTCTCCCCCTTTTGAGGGAAAACGATTGGATGTGCTCTATAGACCTCAAGGATGCATACTACCACATCTTAATGGACAAACGATCCAGGAGGTTCCTTCGCTTCCGGCTGGGGGCCAGTCACTACCAGTTCATGGTCCTTCCCTTTGGCCTTACCACAGCCCCCAGGGTGTTCACCAAAGTGTTAGCAGTGATTGCGGCCCACCTGAGACTCCAGGGAATTCAGGTCTTTCCGTACCTGGATGACTGGCTCCTGACCGCACCAACAAGGCATCTACTTTGCTCGGCCAGAGACTTCTTTCTCCATCTAGCCCCACAACTAGGCATTACTATCAATGTCGGCAAATCTCTACTGGCTCCGACGCAGGTCATAGAATTCATAGGTGCCAGAATAGACACCAGAGATTTGAGAGCCTTCCTAACTTCCGAAAGAATCAGGAACCTACAACTTCATGTAAGGGCTGTCCTTCATTCAGAGGCTTCACCAGCGGAATTGGTCCTGAGGGCACTAGGCTCCATGGCGGCAGCGATTACACTCCTTCCATGTGCCTGTTTGAACATGCGAGTACTGCAATGGACTCTGTTAGTGCAATGGTCCTTCCTATCCCTTCCTCTCCACCATCCCATTGCTATCAGCAAGGCTTGCAGGAGGGCGCTACTATGGTGGCTCCAAGCATCAAACTTCCATGCGGGCCGTCCCTTCTGCACCTCTCCCCCTATTGCCACGGTGACCACGGATGCTTCCCGCCTCGGGTGGGGGGGGGGCATTATTCAGGCAGGACAGTCCAAGGCACGTGGATCGATACAGAGACCTCCCTGCATATCGACATTCTGGAGATGAGAGCGGTGCTGTTGGCGTTGCAAGCACTTCAGAACTTCCTCCCCGCAGGAATGATTGCAATTCAGTCGGACAACATATCGGTGGTCTGGTATATCAACAAACAGGGGGGAACCAGATCTTACCCTCTTTGCCGCGAAGCCATGAGAGTGTGGGAATGGGCGATCTCTACCAACCGCTTTCTGATCGCAACGCACATTCCGGGGAGGACCAACATCCTAGCGGACAAGCTCAGCTGCACCCTGCTTACCCTGTAAGAGTGGTCTCTCAATCCTCTAGTAGCGAAGCAGATATTCGCAACATGGGGGCAATACTGCTGCGATCTTTTTTTATCTCCATCAAACACCAAATGCGACAATTTCTTCGCTCTAATCCCCCCTCCAGTGGAAACTCCAAGAGACGCTCTGGTGCATGCTTGGCCACCCGGTCTACTCTATGCCTATCCTCCTTTGCCAATGATGACACAACTCTTATAGAAAGCCTCGCGGTTGGGGAGCAAGATGATTCTCATTGCCCCATTCTGGCCTCGACAAATTTGGTTCCCTTACCTGTGGTCTCACCTTGTGAATCACCCTTGGATTCTAGATCCCATTCCGGATCTCATCTCCCATCTGTTGGACTTTCCAACTCCAAACCTGGACAATCTGAAACTGACAGCTTGGTTGCTCCAGTTCCACTCCTAGTTAGGACTCCCGGTATCTCTTCACCAGTCAAAGCCATCCTCGTGGCGGCGCATAAGCCCTCCACCAGGAAAGTGCATCACAGTAAATGGAAACATTTTTTCCATTTGGGCGGAGCACTGCGATCTAGATTCCTTTACGGCTCCTCTTCCATACATTTTAGAATTCCTAACTGAACTCTTTCACGAAGGCGCTAGTTGTTCAACTGTCAAAGTGCAGTTGGCAGCTATATCTCATTATCATGTGGGACATGATACAGGGCCCTTGATGTCAGCCAAATTGCGTAAAACCTTTCTCAAGGGTACTTTTTTACTTAGACCCCCGGTAAAAGAAGCTGTACCCCCTTGGGATCTTACATTAGTTCTTCAAGCCTTAACTGCTCCACCCTTTGAACCCGCTGCTTCAGTGGATCTCAAATTCTTGTCATGGAAAACAGCATTCCTTGTAGCCATTACTTCAGCGAAAAGGGTGTCGGAGCTTCAGGCTCTTTCTGTGAAGCCTCCATACCTGATTTTTCACCCAGATAGAGTGTACCTCAGGATCAATCCCTCCTTTCTTCCCAAGATAGCATCAGAAACCAACATAAATCAATCCATAAATTTACCGGTTTTCTTCCCAAACTATCAAAATAAGGGAGAGTACAAGCTGCACTCACTGGATGTTCATAGGCAGCTTCGTTTTTATACTCATAGGACAGCTGGCCATAGACAATCTGACCAGCTGTTCGTTTCCTTTGCCAAATTTAACTTGGGGAAAGCTATCTGTAAAGTATCTTTATCTCGCTGGATTTCCCAATGTATCCTGCTAGCTTATCAAGCCTCGGATAGACCCGCACCAGAAGGAGTTCATGCACATTCCACTCGCTCCATTTCTACTTCTGCGGCCTTCAAGTCTAGAGTTCCTTTGGATGATATTTGTTCTGCAGCCACTTGGGCTTCATCTCATACCTTTATCAACCACTACAAGCTAGACCTGCTTTCTAGAGGGAGAGCATCCTTTGGCTCTGCGGTGCTTCATAATATCCTTCCATGATGGCCACCCAAGGTGCAGGTAGCTCGGGACTCTGTCCCAAAGGTTGCTGACAAATGAACATCCTACTTCAGATTTAGAAGTTATGTACTCACCATAACGTTCCATCTGAGTAGGTGGTTCATTTGTCTGCAACCATCCCCCCCTCCTTCCCCCTGACCTTCTTCAGATCTACTAGTTGTTAGATATCCTTGGTTAGATATATATATTGAGAGGCAAACTCGATCTGAGGTCATGGAGGGTTAGCAGGGGATTATGGGTGAAGGGAGGAGCTAGGAGCTCGGATCCATTAGCTTGAAACAAGTTGCCGGCTCGGATCCGATATCGGATCCGTAACCCACAGGTTGCAGACAAATGAACCACCTACTCAGATGGAACGTTATGGTGAGTACATAACTTCTAATTCTTGCACATACCTTGTATAAGTAGATGATTCAGTTAGTACTAGGTAGATATATCTGGTTAACCAGTGTTAGTTCAAAGGCAGTGTGTTGGCAATGCACAGTGATCAAGTATTCAATTTTACTTGTCATTTAAAGTCTGTTTGGTCACCTACTGACTTGTGGATTATGGCAGTATGTGGGAAGATGTCTGAGGTTAGTGCTATGAAAGTTGAAAGCGTTGCTGGTATTTCTGTTGTATAGCTGGCAGTGCATTGCACTTTTTTGCTGTGCTTTTCTCATTGGTTTTGCAACCATGGAGTTAGTAAGTATTAATAAGATGGGGTATTTGGGTACAGGGGAGCTTCCCCATGCATGCACTTCTGAGTTTGGAGATTTTTTTTTATGGTAAATAGTGTTTAAATATGCCGTAGGTAATGCCTTGTGTTTCAACAAAGTGGTTAGTCGGTGGCTTTACTTTTAGATGTAGTTGTAGGTAGGTGTAAAATTTTGGATGATTGAGTATATGACACTATATTGAAACACATTATGTCACCAATGTAACATAGCACCCATATGAACGTTGACATTTCTACAAGTCTCTTTCAAGCTACTAATACCATCTTTTCTAAAGTTGGTAATGATCTTCTAAATGGTGCTATTTGACATCATAAAAGCTTTAGGTTCTGTAAGTTGTTCCCTCCTTTTAATGCAGTTTTGATGTTATTCATGTTTCACTGTTGCAGTCATTACATTTGGGTTATCTGCTTGCAGGTAGCCCTTAGTCGGCCTGATTAACAAAGTCTTGGGTCCTGCGTTGGTTGCTGTCCCTTCTTCCATGACATCAGGTCGTCAGGGGTATAAAACATGCAGCCGACGCCATTACATCAGTCTTTCTTGCCATGCGGTGCCCGAAGCAGAAGATTTTCACAAGTGCCGGTTGGCCGACTCCTGAAATTTTCGTTTTTGAGTTTCAGAACCAAAGTCTTCAACTAAAGCTAAGTACCCTGTTGGGGAAACCTTTTCTTGCTCCTTACCAATGTCAGTAAAAGTTAATAATTGCATTTCTATTGGAAAGCAAATACCTCATAAAGATTTTCATTCGTACTGTATTCCTTACCTAGGCCCTGACCACGACGTACCTTGCTGTCGGTTTTGTGCTTTATTTAATCAGCGCACTATCCATCGTCGGTATATTTTCGCCTCTAAATATTTTGGTTCTCTGTTTAATTACCCAGAAATTTCGGTTAGCCATCTGATTACTGGGATTCCAAAAAAACTCAAAGATAAAGACAGCGACAGGCCGCCGAGGTCCAAAACTGCCGCCGACGCTTCTCCTAAGCCAGTCGCCAGTTCGCCGGTACTCAGAGGCACTTTCGCAGCCCCTGATACCCGCTACTTCTGAGTTGCAGGCCTCTACTGAGACCCATTCGGAGTCCGGTATACTGCGAGATGCTTCAGCTATGGAACCCGCGGATGTCTCTACCTTGGATGGGTCCAGAGCCGCTGTGCAGGCACCGGCTTCTGAGGGTATATTTAGGCCTACGGACTTGCATATTAAACTGAAGCCTCCTTCTTTACTTAAGCCTAAATCTCGATCCATGCCTAAAAAAGCAATGCCCAGGCCACATGCTCCGTCCTGTATGCCTAAAAAACAAATGATAAGAATGGATGAAGATCTAATAACTCTAATCAGGGATAGCCAACCCCCCCCCCCCCACCCTTCTAAGAGGCCTAGGGCTGAAGTTGATTATGAATCTTCTGATCAGGATTCTGTTTTTTTCTGATTCTTCTGATGACCTAGATTTGCCCTTATTTACTTTGAAGATTATGATGCAGAGGATTTCATTCCCTCTGCTTCCCCTCCTGAGGATTTTTCCTTTGGAGAAACCTTACATACTCTAAGGGAGCATTTCCACTGGGAAAGCCAGGATTTTTCTGATTCAAAAGAGGTTTAGGGATTTCCTTCTCCTACCTCAGCATAGACTTTTAGCTATTCCTCCTGCACTAGACGTTGTTGATGATGCTTTTCTGGAATCTAGTTTGGCCCCTGATTCCCTGCCTCCTGCTCCCAGAAAACCTGACAGATACTACAGGGTCCCTGAGTCACACAAGTTCCTTTTTAAAAATCCTATTGCAGATCCAGAGACTATTTCACAGGGGCCCAAGGGCATTAAGGCTTCTACAGCTAAAAATCCTACCCCTTCTGATAGAGACTCCAGGGCACTGGATAGATGGGGTAAGAAGGTTTACACTTCTGCAACCTTGGCCATTAGGGCTTTAAACTGCCAGTTTCATAGGTTAAAGTATCAGCAACATGTTATTGGTCTGCTTAAACAGAAAATTATATTGATTCCTGACTGTGTGGAAAATGAAGAATTACAAGACTTAATGCATTCTGCTGAACAAGTTGGAAAACATACTTTGCAATGTGGTTTTGATTCATTAGAGGCCTCTTGCAGGGCTGCTGTTACTGGGTCTGTGCTCAGAAGGCATGCTTGGCTCAAGGAGCAATCTTTGCCTGATCATGTTAAAGTTAAATTGTTGGATGCTCCTTTAAATCAGGACTGCCTGTTTGGCAACAAGGCTGAGGAAGTTCTTAAAAAGATGGAAGATAAAGCTAAATCTATGCAAACTGTTAAAGATTTTTTACAAGTTCAGCCTCCTAGATTTAGTAGGCACTGGCCCTCTAAGAATTGGTCCTTTCCAGCCCCTTCCAGGTCTTCTCAAGCCAAAACCAGACACAGCAAAAACCCCAGGTTGCAGTCCCAGGGGACACACACAACTAAGCAGTGGGGGACCTCCGCTTCCAAATCTGGGAATAATAAGACTCCCCTCTATGGTAAACTGTCTCAATGACTTCCTTTTAAAATTTCCAAGCACTTATCAACTGACTGCCCCTTTGGGAGGAAAGATTGCTCTTCATGCAAAGAACTTGGGAACTCATTATCCAGGACAAATGGGTTTTAAATATAGTGTCTCAGGGATACAGATTTCACTTCCACACGTTGCCAACACCAAGCGGGTGGCCGGACCTACCCCCAAATCAGTGGGCAGAGGCCCAAAAACAAATACTTTCCCTCTTAAGCATGGGGGCTATTCAACTGGTACCAGAAGAAGAAAAGGAACAAGGTTTCTACTTGCGACTTTTCCTGTTACCCAGAAAAGGCAATTCATGGCATCCTGTCCTGGACCTATCTACTCTAAACACCTTTTTGGAGATTCCAAAATTCAAGATGCTGACTCTCTACCAATTACTTCCTATGCTAGGCAAAGATGCCTGGTTGGCAAGCCTAGATTTAAAAGAGGCATACCTGCACATCCCAATCAGCGAATCTTGCAGAAGATACCTACGCTTCAAAGCAGGCTACACACACTATCAGTTCTCTGCACTGCCCTTTGGCTTATCTACTGCTCCCAGGGTATTCACAAAATGCCTAGCTCCAGTTATTGCATTTTGCAGGCAAAGAAATATTCAAATATACCCATACCTGGATGATTGTCTAATTCAGGCAGAAAGCCAGGACATACTTTTGAATCATCTGACCTTTATACAAAGGGTGCTAACTTGTCTGGGGTACACCATAAACAAAAAGAAATCACACCTGGTCAACAAATTATATTCCTGGGAGCAAGCTTGAATACAACTTCCCAGATGGCTTACCTCACGCCAGAGAAGCAAATTCATTTGACAGACTACTTCAAACAAGTGGCCACAAAAATCCTGCTGTCTGCAAGACCAATACTGCAGGCCTTGGGGTTCATGGCCTCCTGCATTCTTCTAATTCCATATGCAAGACTGCATATGAGGAAACTACAGTGGTATCTAAAAAGCCTATTGTGTCAACATTATCAAGACCTGGAAAGAATGATTCCTGTCATACCTTGCCTATGCCTAGAGTTCCTTTGGTGGGCAGAGACACCAATGCAAGGGACTACCTTTCACACCACCCCCTGCCACCCAAACCCTAACAACAGACGCATCAGACTATGCATGGGGGGCTCACCTGGCAAGGAAGTGCATTCAGGGCAAATGGAACCCAAGTCAAATGCACCTGCATATCAATCAAAAAGAAATGTTAGCTGTACAGAATGCTCTGGCAGCCTTCAAGGACCACATTCTTCCAGGACAACTAATGGTAAAGACGGACAACACCACTGTTATGTGGTACATAAACAAGCAAGGGGGTACACATTCTTACCCCCTCTGCAGACTAGTCACGGCATTGTGGAACACAGCCTTGAGGTGCCAAGTGCAACTGCAAGCTCAATTCCTGCCAGGAAAATTAAATACACTGGCAGACGGACTAAGCAGAAACCTCATGGACCCACATGAGTGGAAACTGGAACCAAGGATTTTCAGCATGTTGACAAGCAAATGGGGGAGCCCAGATATAGACATGTTTGCCTCTCCCCAGAACTACTAATTGGACAGGTTTTGCACAAGGACTCCCCACAAACAAGCCGGGAAAGTGGATGCTCTGCCCTTCAGCTGGAAAAATCAGTCTATGCCTTCCCCCTTCTGCCTCTGCTCTCCAAAGTACTACTAAAAATCAAACAGGACAAACCAAGGATGATTTTGATTGCTCCAGACTGGCCGCACCAACACTAGTACCCTTCCTGCGCAGTGTGTCACAGTTATCTCCATGGCACCTGCCTCAGACTCCTTCCCTGCTGTCTCAGCAGGAAAACCAAATTCTGCACCCTCAGTTTCTAACATTGAACCTTGTATCCTGGCAAATTACTTAATCTGTCCTTTGCTATCCCTCAGCAAACCTGTGATGGATATCATTTTAGAGGGAAAGAGGCCTAGAACTAGAAAATCTTATACTTAAAAATGGAAAAGATTCTGTGCCTGGAACCAATCTCAATGGATGAGCACAGCAGCGCCCAATTTACCTCAGATTTTACAATACTTAACTGTGATGCTTCACAAGGGCCTGTCTTTTTCCTCCATTAAAATCCACGCCTTAGCCATTTCAGCTCATTATAACACAGAACTGCCCCTCTTCTCTCATCCACTGCTCAAGCAGTTCCTCAGAGGGGTCAAAAATTTGAGACCTCCCAGAAGAGCTCCAACCCCAGCGTGGGAGTTAAACTCTGTCTTGGAGAAACTCACTCTACCTCCTTTTGAGCCAGCTGCTACTGCAGACTTAAAATTTCTTTTTTGGAAAACAGCTTTCCTTTTAGCAATCACTTCAGCTAGAAGGATATCTGAATTACAGGCCCTTATAACAGTGGAGCCTTTCATCATCTTTCATGTGGACAGGGTGTCCCTCAGAACCAATCCATCCTTCATGCCCAAGGTGGTATCCAGTGTGGCTCTTAATCAGTCCATTCATTTGCCAACCTTCTTTCCCAATCCACAGAATAAAGGGGAATGGATATTGCATTCCTTAGATGTGCACAGACAGCTTAGATTCTACTTGGACAGGACTAAACCTCAAAGGAAATCTGAACAACTGCTGGTGGCATTTGCTGCAGGGGCAGAGGAGAAGGCTATTTCAAAGCAAACCATTTCTAAATGGATAAGCCATTGCATTCATTTCTGCTGTAAGCACCATGGAAAACCTATCCCCCAGGGGATCAGACCTCACTCCACCAGGGCTGTATCTACCTCTACAACCTTTCTCAGAGGCGTCCCTATCAGGGACATCCTAGAAGCTGCTACCTGGAGTTCTGTACATACTTTCACCAAGCATTATCATTTGCCAATTTTCTCTAAATCCAGAGCTGGCTTTGCCACTGCAGTCTTGCAGGGCCTTATACCTGGCCCTAATGCTATCTAAATTCCTCCTCCCAACCGATTCTACACAAATCGAACAACTGCAACAGTGAAACACAAAGAACATAGTACAGTTGTGTACACTTACCATAAATGTAGATGTTCAAGTGTTTTCACTGTTGCAGTCCTGGTTACCCTCCCTCCAGCCCTCTAACTTCTTTTGGCTATACCTCTACTTTCCTTTACTATGCTTAAAAGCTTTTTGCTTTTGCTTTTTTGTTGGAGGTATATCTTTGTGCTTTTATATTTAATTGCTTCCTATTAGGGGGGCACCTGACATCTGGGGCAAGAAAAACTGATGTAATGGCGTCGGTGCATGTTTTATACCCCTGACGACCTGACGTCATGGAAGAAGGGACAGCAACCAACGCAGGACCCAAGACTTTGTTAATCAGGCCGACTGAGGGCTACCTGCAAGCAGATAACCCAAATGTAATGACTGCAACAGTGAATACACTCTAACATCTACATTTATAGTAAGTGTACACAGCTGTACTTTCTCTACAGTTTGGAACTAATTATTGTAATGGCTATCAACCTGTCTTTTACATATGCTTTTTCAAGATAAAGTAAACAATTTACTGTTTTCTGTTTCATACTTCGCTTCCAGTAACTCGCAATTCTTCTACCTGTCTTTAACTCCTTACCACAAGTCCTTTCCACTATTAACATATTAGTTCATGCTGATGAGTTTCTCCTGTTTGGATCTTCTACCGATGTTGACTCTCAACAGAATTCTTTATAGGAGACTAACAGTACTTAGCAATGGTCTCCAATTACCTTTTAACAGTTAACTCCTCATAATTTAAATCAGTGCTGTTTGGAACTATTCACTGCCTCAGTAACTACCTACCATTATCTTTGGAATCCGAGAACAGCCCTACTGAGCATGCAAATTCCTACAAAAATAGTATGTTGTTTTACATGACCCAAACCTTACAAGTAATACTCATACTGAATTTATTGTCTCCAAAGTTAATCAAAAGTCTCCTACAGGGTATACCACCTTCTTTTTTCGGTACATGGAATTGTATAACCAAGAATGTGCTCAAACCAAAACTTGAATACTGCCTTTGTCTCTACACCTTCGGCACCTCAAAATTGTAACCTGTTGAAGAAGACAATACACATTTGTTGCGTCGTTAATCTGGCTCAGTTGTAATTTAGATTTCTGCAAATGCATTTAATTCTGTCCTGTTAGCTATTAATGTCTTCAAATCCCCACCACATCTCACCTTTTTTCCAAAGCCACTAGCCCTTACCTACTACACAATATTGGTGAAAGTGCTGCTACTTTATGTAGAACTCCCTTTACCTTGTCCTTTACTAAATGGACAATTATAAACCTGCTCCAGTCACATGAAATTCCATACCTCCAAAAAACAAATTCTTCCAACTGTTTCTTCATTCAGACATTTATAAAAGCATAGTACTTTGAGTCAGTGGAATACCACTGTTTTGATTAACACCAATCCTCTGAGTAGCACTGATCCTCATTTTACCTGACAAGGTTCGTTATTTTATTTATTATTTGTTAACCTGGTAGGTAGGCTGGTCCAAAAATCCTTTTCAGCCATGACCTGGGAGAGGAAATACGCTAAGGAGAACATATAATAAATGATTCATGACAGGTAAGTTGTGCACACATGCAATTGTACACACATGCACAGTTTCAATTGCTATAGAAGTAGTCATTTGTATAATAGGAGGCAGATTCAAAGCAGGCATGTGTTGGCATCCCAGGTAGAGTGACCCTGAAGCGTTTGCAAGTGACTAATACTTTAAGATACTCATGTAATGCTTTTTAAAGTTCCTGAAGGGATTCCTTAGACTTAATTTAATGCTGAAACTTTATTGGAGAATGCCTGTTGTACAATGACTGCTGATTAATATTCAAAAACATGCATGCTGATTGGTCACCCCAACCAGTGTGCCTATTGTAAAATCCAGCATATACCTATAGAAAAAAAATTCCAGTCACCCTGACTTTTTTCTAGTAATATATGCTACACCTTTCTAGTTTTCTTGAGTTGACAGATTGAGAAGTACAAAATTTGAAATCTGGAGGTATGGAAGCAAGAAAGAGAGCAGAAATACACAGAAAATCTGGTATGCTATGCAATATTAAAGAAACGTATCTGATTTTCCTTGTATTACCCTGTCTCTCTCATATCTCCGAACTGTCTGGATTTCAAAAAAAAAAAAAAAAAGGCAACGGAGATCTTCCTTTCTCCATTGCTTCCTTTCCAAAGCACTGATGCAATGCTTAAGCATGGGAACATAAGTCCCATAAGTCCCATATGCATGCTTTGCACATCAAAAAAAGCCCCATGATACAAAAAAAAAAGCTCAAGAACATCTCTGTGCCCTTATTTAAAAAAAGTAAGTTACTTTTTTCTTAATGTCATTGTATAATTTATTTATTATTTCAATGGAGTCCTGGGGAGAAAAAAAAGCAGCACACAAAAAATTAGGTACATACAAGATTGCTAAATATAATGATAATTATACAAGTAGTAGATAAAACATTTAGCTCAAAAATTCACGAAGCATTCAAACAATACAATAAATGAAGATTAATGCGAAGTAAGTGAGCTGAGACAGTAATGTGATTTACATAACAGAGTTGTAATTGAGAAGGAACATGACATTACATTACAGAGTAGTTATTCTGAAGGAACACAAGCTTTGTAAGTTAGTTAGGTAAATGAAGGCATAGAGGAGGTAAGATGCCATATATTTATGAGGGGTGGGATGGGGGTGGGATAATAACAATAACCCATGGCTGGGTGTGGGTAATGATGGGTTTATCCATGGATGGCTTTGTGTGATCATTTAGGTTTCGCCCCCATGACCAAACACTACCAACTGTGGACAAATCCAGCATTAGTCACAGCCAGCCATGGGTTGTTGCTAAATTCACCCACAGCAGTCTTGAAAGGTGGTCTGCTTAGAGTGATGGTATTGTCTTGCGTGTTTCCTATGGTGTTGTCTTGTGTGTTTCCTAAGATGTAGCCCAGCTATCTGAGTATGAGTTATCTTCTCAGAGGATGATAACCTAGTTTTAATGTCCTGAATATAATAATGTTCAGAATTTATGTTGCTGTTTTCAGTCATCGGTAGACATCCTACTTTTTGTTGACATTGATGACTACATGTGTCTACTAATGCATATCTGATATTTTATTTACTGCAGTCTGCAGACTTTATGTATTATGGAGACAGTAATGGAATGTCAGAAGAGGGAGTCTGTATTCCAGTTTGGGTAAAAGTATATTCTTGGCTGTGCATTTTGTGGGGAGATTAGATGAGAAATTTTATAACAATTTTAGTTGAGAGATGACTTTAAGCGTTATCTTGGCATGTTTTGGTGTATTTGTAAAGAAGCTTGGTGAACAAGCAAAGGGGTTAGTCCTAGGTACTTGTATTCGTTGAGTATGTCTTTTATGTTTTTTGTTGTCATAAATAGTGATATCAGCAAGCTTGACAGCTTTTATGAATGGATGCAAACAACATAATAGTTTTGTTGTGAATTTTCATTAGTTCATTATCTGTGGGCATTAGTGTATCTTAGAGAAGGGTGACTAGTTTGGCTAGAAATTTCTAAATGGATTTGTCTACATTGAGAATGTCATCTGCATATAGGGTGACTCACCACTTTACTAAGAGGTCATTAATGAAGAGGGGAAAGAGCAGGGATCCTAACTGATCCTTGTGGTATGCTTGTATTCAAGGTCCCTTTATGTGACAGCTGGTTAGTAGCAAAGACCTGGAATGTCCTACACTTGCCAGCTAGTTTTGGAACCAGTCGATAGTATTTTCTCCAAAGCTGAGCTTTCTAATTAGGTTGTAATTAACAGTTTCAAATGCTCTGAACATATCTACAAATATCCCAGCAGTAAGCAGCCCAGAGTTTGTATTGCTGTATATTGCGTTTGCTGTGTTAATGCTGAAGGCATTGCTGAAACCATGTTTTGTCTAACTGGAGACCATTGTTATTTATATGGTTGAGATTCATAGAAACAATTTTAAATGTTTTTGTTAATGGACACTGAGTAGACATTGGTCTAAATTCTTTTTGGGTGTGTGAACTTTGGGTAGGGGGAATATGATGATGTGTTTCCAGGCAGGGGCTACTATTTCTGTTATGAGTTTTAACTTAAAAATTTAAGTTAATTGTTTGGCATTTTTATCTGCAGCTTTTATTAAGGTTGGGTGTAGTTTACAGGATTTTGAGGAGGTGGTGCTATTTTTAATAGAGTATTTGTTTGCTTTGTAGAGATCTTTCTAAAGTAAAAGATGGCTGCATATACAGCCTAGAGGTATAGTTAGGGGTTCATGCACCTTTTGTGTAAAAGGGTGGAGTTATTGTTAGTGTAAGTATTGTGAGATGGGGCCATGCCCTAGAATGTATTTAATTATTTATTTATGTATTTATTTTACATTTGATAACCGGGTTAGTCCAACTGAGCCAGAGGCCCATTTCCAGTGGACATAATGAAAACATACTCCATACTTCTATGTCATGTAATCTCCTAGCTAAAAGGGGTTTATTACTGGCTTGAGGGGTGTGTGAAAAAGGTATAGAGGGTTAGGTAGGGTCATGACAGTGGCAAGACTTTATGTTAAGTAACATAGTCTAAGCTCTTTTTTGAAGTGCTCAGGGTGGGGGATGGTTCTTATATGTGGAGGAGTTTATTTCAGGCTTGGGCTACACTGCATTTGTAAAGTAGTTTTCCACAATATTTGTTGGGTTTATATATGTCAAGGATTTGTTGATTTGATGTTCAGAGGGTGTGGTTTGGGGTATAATAGGATATCAAGGAGGAAAGAGAGAGAGGCAGGAAGTAGGTTTGTATAGAACAGAGTGTACGATTTGAAATTGAGACATTTGAAGTTGTTGGGGGAATTCTAGCCTTTTATGTGAGTTGAGCGCCAGGCTGTGGTGTGAGTTGTGTGGTGAGTTAGTGGCAAATCTGGCTACTTTGTGGTAAGTTTGTTGGAGTTCAGCTAAATATGTGGAGTGAGTGGAGGTGAGAATAGGGGCTGCATAGAGAAGGGAGGGAAGGAGGAGAGACTGAGCTATGGAGAGGCTAGCATCTGAGTTAAGAAATTTCTTATTTTGGTATAGTCATCCTAGTTTTTGGTGTTTTTTTTTTTTTTGCTGAACATGTAGGTTAAATTTAAGCTCATTATCAATAATTGTGCCTAGGAGCTTTCTTATGGGGTTTAGCTTGGATGGTGGTCTTCTCAAGGGATGTGATGACAAAGGAAGATTTAAGGTGAGAGAGAGGTTGAGGAAGGAATAGTAATAGTTTGGGTTTTTTTTTGGATTTGAGATGAGCTGATTTTTGGTGAGCCATGTATTTATATTTTTACCAGTGAGACTGAAAAGGATACTGTGGACTGTGAGAAATAAGGATATGCAATGAAGTGGTAAGAGCACCTACTCTAACAACATACAGTGTATGTTAGCACAACATACAGTGTATGGTACAGCCAAACCTGTGGGTTGCCATTGAGTGATTATAACAGTAGATGATTGCATTAGTTACTTATCCAGTTTTTGCCTTAAGCAATGTGTAATTACTCTGCTGTACCTTGACGGTAAGAGAATTGTATAGGCAAACTGTTAAATTAAGCATGCTTTCGTGAAGTACAGTGTGTTTACACAGGCATGCTAAGTTACTCAAGTTGTTATGGGTGAGCAGTACGCTATGATTCTGTATTAAATATAATACTGTCGCATTACATATCGCTCCCAGAAAATGACACTATGCTGCAAACCTTGATCACAGCCAAGAACCATTGCAGTCACCAGTTCACAAATGATGACAGCAAACATTACTGTGTACTTCTGATTAATATATTATGCAGCCTGTACCCAAAATTACAATCGACTTGCTTGCTTTAAAGTGACGTAATTTACTTTAAGAGCTTCCAGTGAGCCTTTCAACTTCAGCATTCAAATAGATAACACAAATTACTTGGCGTGTAGAATACGACATACTATTTGGTATTTATATAGAAGTGATTAGTTCCCAGTAATGTCTGGGAGTGCCTCACTCTAAGTTATATAATACGTATGCCTTCAGTCAACAAACAATTGTGTTAGCTGTTGATACTGATTGCAGGCAGCACTGAGAGTCATCTGAGTGAATCATGACAGTTAACAACTAAGTGAGCCGCAGTAGCATATTTATTAGTAAGATTGGCTCAGGACAGCAGTACACTGCTAGTACTGTATGCACTGTTGAGGCACTTATAGGGGTATGACACAGAAAAAAGCACAGCAAAGTTTCTTGGCATTCATGAGTTGTTGAAAATTACATATTGCAGTATTGAAAAACATCTCAGTAATACAGAATAACAGTGGCCCAGTGTAGCAACTAAATGAGACTCAGTAACATGTTTATATATTAAAACTGATTCTGAGCAGCTGTATAATAGCAACTAGAGCATACACAGCCAAGGCACCTCTATGCTTTGCCCATAGGAAATAACACAGTATTGTACTGCACTTTATCAGCTTTGAGAGAGGAGACATAGGATGTCAGCATTATACCTGCAATGAGAAAAAAACAATTTTGAAACCATTGCTTGATGTTCTTCATCTCACATTGCTGCAGTCCTTACTTATGGGTAGTCCGCTGTCCTCGGTCGTCCCAAAAAATAGTATTGACGCCGGTCATGGCGCACAGCCCTGACATCAGAGCGTCAGGGTATAAAAGCGCATGACCATATCCTCAGTCTTTTGCTGCATGGTCCGATGCAGAAGCATGCAGCGCTGTGCGCCGCTTTGAAATTTTTTTTTTCGCGGAGTTTCAGACATACCAAGTTGGAGCATTTTTGTTTTTCTTGCCTCAGTTATTTACCGGATGTCAGAAACAGTGAATAATTGTATTTCTTGTGGGAAGCAGATACGCATGTCGGATCCTCGGCGCCCAAAGAAAAGCGAAAGACAAATCTGTTAAGCCTAGACAGGATGAGGTCCTTTAGAGACTGCAGTGGAACAGGTGGATCCGGCTGAAGTTTCTGTTGAGTCTCAGGGAAACCTTGATTTTACAGGATGTGGCCTCACAGGAGTCAGGTCAGGCTGAAGGGGCCTCTCAGGTTACTATTCTCCCTTCTTTGCCTAAGGGGTTAGGCCTTCTGCTACTGTTTCTAGGGCTCCTTCTAAGGGCAGGTCTGTGTTGCCTTCTTCTGGAGTTAGTTCTGGTTCTTCAGGGTCTGTACCTAAGAAGCATATGCTTAAAATGGCAGAAGATTTGATTACTTTAATTAGGGTTCCATGCCCTCCTGATAAGAGGCCCAGGGTAGAGCCAGAGTTGGAAATTTTGGAGCAGGCCTCAGATGATTCTGAGTCTTCTGCTGAAGATATTCAAGATTTTCCTCCTAGAGGATTCTACTCCTTCTGCTTCCCCTCCAGAGGATTTTTCATTTTCAGAAACCTTACACTCTATGAGGGAACATTTTAAGTGGGAAGGACAGGACTACTCAGATTCCAGAAAGAGGCTTAGAGAGTTCTTGTTTTTACCACAGCACAGACCCTTGGCTATTCCTCCTGTTTTGGATGTTGTTCAGGATGTTTTCATTTAATCCAGATTCTATGCCTCCTGCACCAGTTAAACCGGACAGGTATTATAGGGTACCTGAGGCTCATAAATACCTGTAGGAGTCCTAGGGCGGACCCAGAAACTATTAGTCAGGGGCCTAAGGGTGTTAGAGCTTCTGTTGTAAAGAATCCGGTTCCTCTAGATAAGGAAGCTAGAGCTTTGGACAGATGGGGTAAGAAGGTGTACACCTCTTCTACTTTAGCAATGAGGGCTTTAAATTGCCAGTTTCATATGTTGAAATATCAGAATTTCCTCCTTTCTCAGCTAAAATCTAAAGTGGATGCTTTGGCAGAGGGCATAGAGTGTAAAGAATTGCAAGATTTGGTGCATGTTTCTGAACAGGTGGGGAAACATTCTTTGCAGTGTGGCTTTGATGCTTTGCAGGCTTCTTCTAGAGTGGCTGCCACTGGTTCAGTTCTTCGCAGGCATGCCTGGCTTAAGGATCAGAATTTATCTGAGCATGTTAAGTCTAGAATTCTGGATGCCCTCCTGTGGAGTCTGTTTTGAAGAAAATGGAGGACAAGGCTAAGTCTATGCAGACTGTTAAAGATTTTTTGCAGGTTCAACCTCCTAAGTTTAGTAGAATTCTTCTGATTCCCAGTCTAGGGGTAGATCTTGCTCAATCTGCTGGTGAGGGTAGGGGCCAGTCCTTTCGTAAACAGGCCCAATGACCTGCATTTTCAGCTGCCAGATTCTTCTTGCCTGGCAGCTCCTTTGGGAGGAAAGCTAGCTCTCTTCAAGCAAAATTGTTTTTTAATCACCCAAGACAAATGGGTGTTGGACATTATAAACAAAGGTTACAAGTTTTATTTCCATACCTTGCCTCCTTTCAAAGGTATGCCAGACATTCCTCCTCAGCAAAGGATGGAGGCTCACAAACAGATTTCATTACTTCTTCACATGGGAGCCATACAGCCAGTACCTCCTTCAGAAGTGGGTCTAGGTGTTTCTAGTACCAAAGAAAGGGAACACGTGGAGACCGATTTTGGATTTATCTCTCCTCAACACTTATTTGGACATTCCAAAGTTCAAAATGTTGACTTTACAACAGCTTTTGCCTCTGCTGGGAAAAGATCACTGGATGGTAACTCTGGATCTCAAAGAGGCTTATCTTCATGTTCCTATCAGGCCCAGTTGCAGGAAGTACGCGTTTTCGAGCTGGAAATTTACATTATCAGTTCTCTGCATTGCCCTTTGGCTTATCTAAGAGTGTTCACAAAGGTTCTGGCTCCAGTGATAGCCTTTTTCAGGATGGAAGGAATACAAATTTATCCTTATTTGGACGATTGCCTGATTATTGCACAAGACAAGGACGAGCTTCTTCAGCATCTACAGTATGTGATGGTAGTGTTAAGATGCCTAGGGTATTCTGAAACAAAGTTCAGTCTAGTACCCTCTCAGGACATGTGCTTTCTGGGTGTGAGACTGTATACAGCTTCCCAGATGGCCTTTTGACACCGGACAAACAGCAAAGTCTTTCACTTTATTTCCTTCAAATGTCTCTATAGTCCAGGCTGACTGCAAGGACAGTCGTGCAAGCCTTGGGGTTCATGGCATCTATCTCAAAATCTATGGACACAACACTGCCAGGATCTAGACACTGTCATTCAGATAATACCTTGCATTCAGAAGGAATTTTGTGGTGGGCTCAGGAATGTCACAGCACACCTCAATGGAAAGCCTGCCAGACTTCAGCATTTGCACATCAACTTGAAGGAGATGTTAGCAGTACAATTTGCATTGATGGCTTTCAAGGATTTACTTCACCCAGGGCAGGTGTTGATTCTAACGGACAACACTACTGTCATGTGGTACATCAACAATGATTTTTTGGGAGGCAGCTCTCAGTTACAACCTCAATCTTCAGGCAAGGTTTCTGCCAGGAGCACAGAACTCCTTAGCAGATGTAGTGAGCAGACAAATAGTGGAGATCCTCAGGTATTTCTACTGTTGACAGTGTTCTGGCGAACCCCAGACATAGATCTGTTGGCTTCTCCACTAAATTACCAGTTGCCAAAGTTTTGCACAAGGTTTCATCCCTGTCATTCAGTTGGAACAATCTTCATGTATATGCCTTTCCACCTCTACCTCTTCTACCCAAGGTTCTCTGGAAGGCCAGACAAGACAAGCCATCCATGATACTGATAGCACGGATTGGCCTCGACAACACTGGTACCCACTACTGAGGAGTTTGGTCCGAGCCTCCATGGCCTCTGCCTTTGATTCCACATCTTTTGTCTCAGGAGGGCAATCACTTTCTCAATGTCAGAATTCAGTCTCTGCATCTGACAGCCTGGCATATTCTGTTTTAGATTCTGGAGGTTCTCAGCTTCCACAACAAGTTTTGAATGTTATTTTGGAGGCCAGGAGGCCTAGTACAAGGAAAGTTTATGCTGATAAATGGAGGAGATTTTTATTTGGAGCAAAGGGAAGGAGTTTGATGTTTCCAAGCCTAATTTGAGTGCTTCCTTACAATATCTTACTGAGTTATTAGACAAAGGTTTGTCCTTCTCCTCCATAAAGGTTCATGCTGCAGCCATTATGACTGTGATCCTCCTTTATTCTCTCATCCTTTCTTTAAGCAGTTTCTCAGAGGGGCAAAGAACATAGACCCCCACGTAGAGCTCCTACTCCTGCTTGGGATCTCAATTTTGTGTTGGAAAAGCTTACTCTACAACCTTTTGAGCCTGCAGCTACTGCCGAGTTAAAGTATTTGTCATGGAAAACTGCTTTTTGTTGGCCATTACTTCTGCAAGTAGGGTTTCTGAATTACAGGCCCTTATGGCAGTGGAGCCTTTCTTGATTTTTCATAAGGATAGGGTATCTTTGCACTAATCCTTCCTTTATGCCTAAAGTGGTTTCTAGTGTGGCCTTAAACCAAACTATTCATTTGATCCTCAAAATAAAGGGGAGAAGATTTTGCATACTTTGGATATTCACAGGCAGTTATTTGAGCAGAACCAAGGAATTCAGACAGTCTCAGCAGTTGTTTGTTTCTTTTGCTTTGGGTTCACAGGGTAGACCTGTTTCAAAACAAACTATTTCTAAATGGATTGGGTTTTGTATTTCTTTGTTATTCCCATCATGGTAAGGAGATTCCGACTGGAATCAGACCTCATTCCACTAGAGCTACTGCAACTTCTACTGCCTTCTGGGGTCTGGGGTAGCTACAAAGGATATTTTGGAAGCAGCCACTTGGAGTTCAGTACATACTTTTTCTAAACATTACCACCTTCCTCTTTATTCTAAGTCTAGGGCTGGATTTGCCACTGCTCTGTAGCTTAGCATGGTTATATGATTTGGGTGATGGCTGTAGTTGGGCATATCTTTTGGGAAGGTACTCTGTTTTGGCTGTGGCCTTTCTTTCTGACATCTGGGGCAAGAAAAGACTGAGGATATGGCGTCGGTCACTGATGTCAGGGCTGTCCCATGACCCCGGCCAGCCTAATACTTTGGTATTCGGGCCGACCGAGGACAGCGGACTACCCATAAGTAAGGACTGCAGCAATGTGGATCTTCGAACATCTACATTTATGGTAGGTACAAAACTGTACTTTTTGGATTTTGCTTATTTTATAGTCTGGTTGCTCCACATTCTGGTGTTTTCTTATATTGTAAAATACCCTAAGAGCTGTTTAGGAGAGACTGCTGCATGTATTGTATAACAGAAAGGCCTTGCATGTTATATACCGTGAGGGTAGTGAGTGTTTTGCTCAGTAGAGGGGGAGGGGTCACTCCCAGAAATATTTACATGGATTGCTCCAGTTAGGGTAAAAACTGAAACAAGTAAGAGAAAAGGGGGCAGTAATGTAAACTGAGCAAAGCAAAGTTTAAAATAAAAAAGTGGGGCTGGGGGTGGGGATATTCTATCTTCTCCATGTTTTCCAAAAACAATCAGTTAGGACTTATGCCATCTGAACTGAATTAACTGAACTGGCAGTTTTAACTCTGCTATTTGTTATTTGCTAGTAATTACAGGTGTGGGGGTAGCCACATTCTTTGATTTCCTGTCCTTGCCTTTTTAAGTGGTACAGTGTGACATATTTTCTGCTTACAAACCTCAGCTTTGGCCGGCTAAGAACTTGGTTATATTCAACTGGACGTATAAGAGAATTTAAGTACCTTTATCTGCACTTTTAAAAAAAATACAGTATTTAATTTGATTTAAACTGTGTTGAAGGAATATTTAACTGAACTGGCAGTTTTAACTCTGCTGTTTGTTATTTGCTAGTAATTACAGGTGTGGGGGTAGCCACATTCTTTGATTTCCTGTCCTTGCCTTTTTAAGTGGTACAGTGTGACATATTTTCTGCTTAAAAACCTCAGCTTTGGCCGGCTAAGAAATTGGTTATATTCAACTGGACGCATAAGAGAATTTAAGTACCTTTATCTGCACTTTTTTTTTTTAAAAATACAGTATTTAATTTGATTTAAACTGTGTTGAAGGAATATTTAACCTAACTGGCAGTTTTAACTCTGCTGTTTGTTATTTGCTAGTAATTGCAGGTGTGGGGGTAGCCACATTCTTTGATTTCCTGTCCTTGCCTTTTTAAGTGGTTCAGTGTGACATATTTTCTGCTTAAAAACCTCAGCTTTGGCTGGCTAAGAAATTGGTTATATTCAACTGGACGCATAAGAAAATTTAAGTACCTTTATCTGCACTTTTTTTTTTTAAAAATACAGTATTTAATTTGATTTAAACTGTGTTGAAGGAATATTTAACTGAACTGGCAGTTTTAACTCTGCTGTTTGTTATTTGCTAGTAATTACAGGTGTGGGGGTAGCCACATTCTTTGATTTCCTGTCCTTGCCTTTTAAGTGGTACAGTGTGACATATTTTCTGCTTAAAAACCTCAGCTTTGGCTGGCTAAGAAATTGGTTATATTCAACTGGACGTATAAGAGAATTTAAGTACCTTTATCTGCACTTTTTTTAAAAAAAATACAGTATTTAATTTGATTTAAACTGTGTTGAAGGAATATTTAACTGAACTGGCAGTTTTAACTCTGCTGTTTGTTATTTGCTAGTAATTACAGGTGTGGGGGTAGCCACATTCTTTGATTTCCTGTCCTTGCCTTTTTAAGTGGTACAGTGTGACATATTTTCTGCTTAAAACCTCAGCTTTGGCCGGCTAAGAAATTGGTTATATTCAACTGGACGTATAAGAGAATTTAAGTACCTTTATCTGCACTTTTTTTAAAAATACAGTATTTAATTTGATTTAAACTGTGTTGAAGGAATATTTAACTGAACTGGCAGTTTTAACTCTGCTGTTTGTTATTTGCTAGTAATTACAGGTGTGGGGTAGCCACATTCTTTGATTTCCTGTCCTTGCCTTTTAAGTGGTACAGTGTGACATATTTTCTGCTTAAAACCTCATCTTTGGCCGGCTATGAAATTGGCTATATTCATCTGGACGGATAAGAGAATTTAAGTACCTTTATCTGCACTTTTTTTTAAAAATACAGTATTTAATTTGATTTAAACTGTGTTGAAGGAATATTTAACTGAACTGGCAGTTTTAACTCTGCTGTTTGTTATTTGCTAGTAATTACAGGTGTGGGGGTAGCCACATTCTTTGATTTCCTGTCCTTGCCTTTTTAAGTGGTACAGTGTGACATATTTTCTGCTTAAAAACCTCAGCTTTGGCTGGCTAAGAAATTGGTTATATTCAACTGGACGTATAAGAGAATTTAAGTACCTTTATCTGCACTTTTTTTAAAAAAAATACAGTATTTAATTTGATTTAAACTGTGTTGAAGGAATATTTAACTGAACTGGCAGTTTTAACTCTGCTGTTTGTTATTTGCTAGTAATTACAGGTGTGGGGGTAGCCACATTCTTTGATTTCCTGTCCTTGCCTTTTTAAGTGGTACAGTGTGACATATTTTCTGCTTAAAAACCTCAGCTTTGGCCGGCTAAGAAATTGGTTATATTCAACTGGACGTATAAGAGAATTTAAGTACCTTTATCTGCACTTTTTTTTAAAAAATACAGTATTTAATTTGATTTAAACTGTGTTGAAGGAATATTTAACTGAACTGGCAGTTTTAACTCTGCTGTTTGTTATTTGCTAGTAATTACAGGTGTGGGGGTAGCCACATTCTTTGATTTCCTGTCCTTGCCTTTTTAAGTGGTACAGTGTGACATATTTTCTGCTTAAAAACCTCAGCTTTGGCCGGCTAAGAAATTGGTTATATTCAACTGGATGTATAAGAGAATTTAAGTACCTTTATCTGCACTTTTTTTTTAAAAAAATACAGTATTTAATTTGATTTAAACTGTGTTGAAGGAATATTTAACTGAACTGGCAGTTTTAACTCTGCTGTTTGTTATTTGCTAGTAATTACAGGTGTGGGGGTAGCCACATTCTTTGATTTCCTGTCCTTGCCTTTTTAAGTGGTACAGTGTGACATATTTTCTGCTTAAAAACCTCAGCTTTGGCCGGCTAAGAAATTGGTTATAATCAACTGGACGTATAAGAGAATTTAAGTACCTTTATCTGCACTTTTTTTTAAAAAATACAGTATTTAATTTGATTTAAACTGTGTTGAAGGAATGTTTAACTGAATTGGCAGTTTTAACTCCTGCTGTTTGTTATTTGCTAGTAATTACAGGTGTGGGGGTAGCCACATTCTTTGATTTCCTGTCCTTGCCTTTTTAAGTGGTACAGTGTGAAATATTTTCTGCTGAAAACCTCAGCTTTGGCCGGCTAAGAAATTGGTTATATTCAACTGGACATATAAGAGAATTTAAGTACCTTTATCTGCACTTTTTTTTAAAAAATACAGTATTTAATTTGATTTAAACTGTGTTGAAGGAATATTTAACTGAACTGGCAGTTTTAACTCTGCTGTTTGTTATTTGCTAGTAATTACAGGTGTTGGGGTAGCCACATTCTTTGATTTCCTGTCCTTGCCTTTTTAAGTGGTACAGTGTGACATATTTTCTGCTTAAAAACCTCAGCTTTGGCCGGCTAAGAAATTGGTTATATTCAACTGGACGTATAAGAGAATTTAAGTACCTTTATCTGCACTTTTTTTAAAAAAATACAGTATTTAATTTGATTTAAACTGTGTTGAAGGAATATTTAACTGAACTGGCAGTTTTAACTCTGCTCTTCAGTTATTCCCACCCACCCTCCCTGGTTTTGTTTTGTTTTGTTTTGTTTTGTTGTTAATCTTAGTGGCCTTGAAACTGCCCGCCCCTCAACCTGCCTCTGGGCCCATCTCATTTGCTCACTCAACTGAGTGCAGTGAGATCATATTCTGATTTCAGGCACTTCTACTGTGTACAAAGAGAGCATCTGGGAAACAGACCAAAAAAAATAAATAAATAAAGCTTATTTCCTGCCTTTCCTGTTAAGTGGTGTAGACTATTTGTAGACTTGTGAGCCCCAAAGCCCTTCTGTGTTTGAGGGAAGCCTTCTAGCTTGTTTTTTTTTTCTTGTAACTAGCCAGTTTTCTAGTTTCAGCACTCAAATCTGTTTCTTTGATCTCAGCACTTGTTCAGATTGAAAAAAAAAAAAAATTTTCATCTGCTTTTACTGTACTTGTGTTTCTACCTACTTCATTTTACTTTTGCATCATCTTAAAAATACTCAGTTGTATTTATTACTGCTTTGTGTAACTCATTCTAAGCCTTTTGGTTTAAACACTTGGGCTTCGGACCAGTTGTTTTGCACTGAGAGGGTTTGTGGTCTGCACTGTTGTGGCAGAACAGGTAGCTTACATCCTTCTAGGTTGGGAACTGCTGATTGAGGGCTTCAGTGTCTGTTATTCTAAAAGTGTATTAATTCTGGTTTAAGCACTTGGGCTTTCAGGCCAGTTATTTTACATTAAGAGGGTTCGTGGTCTGCACTCTTGTGGGAGGAGAGGCTGTACTCTGCCCTTCTGAGCTGGGAATTTCTGGTTAAAGGCTTATAGTGCATGCATATCTGAACTGCTTCTTACTGAAGTTAGTGCGCCTTGTTTGCTGTGGCATAGACTGGATTCGGGCCTGCTGGATCTAGCTTTGTTTGTGTAACTTGAGCACTAATCCAGACATTCTCTAAAGTATTCAATTGTATTTATTACTGCTTGGTTGTAACTTGATTAAAGTGTAGCTATCATTCTAAGTCTTTTGGATTAAGCACTTGGGCTTCAGACCAGTTGTTTTACATTAGGAAGGTTTGTGGCAAGCACTGTGGTGGCAGGACAGGTAGCTTTCATCCTTCTAAGTTGGGAACTGCGGATTGAGAGCCCAGTGTCCAAGTGTATTAGTTCTGGTTTAAGCACTTGGGCTTCAGGCCAGTTATTTTACATTAAGAAGGTTCGTGGTCTGCACTCTTGTGGGAGAAGAGGCTGGACTCTGCCCTTCTGAGCTGGGAATTTCTGGTTAAAGGTTTATAGTGCCTGAATATTTGAACTGTATCTTACTGAAATTGGTACACCTTGTTTGCTGTAGCATAGACTAGATCCAGGCCTGCTGAATCTAGCTTTGTTTATATGCTTGTTGTTTGTTTGCTTGTTATTTTCCTGGAGCGCTAATTCCACCTAATACGCGGCTTCTCAGCACTTCTGTGGATCACTAGTGATATCTGCATTGCTTACTGTGCTTATTTCCTTGTTTCACTTGAAAGAAAGTTACTGTTTGTCGTTTTGCATTTAGTTACTTGTAACACATACTCAAGTTATGTGGCACTTGCTCACTAAAGCAATTATATAAGTCAGCACTAAAAATTAAAAGCACTACACCCTCACTCCCCACTGGCCCTTGTTTTCAATTATTAAGGAATTCCCAATATTATTCTAGCATGTCCAAAGGTCAGTTGTCAATCTCCTCTCCGGTCCAGCTGGTGAATCTGGGAATCTTGAGGCAATGTTATAACTGCCTCATGTACACAGACAACCCTCTCCTCCTCCCACATAACACAAATACTTGCGAGAGATGCAGCTATTTAGCCAAACTGGAGGCTGAGCTCTCTCAACTCAGGACTGGCAAGACCAGACAGGAGGAGAAGGCAACTACACACACCACAAAACCAGCCTCACATAATGCTACCACACCACTGAATCAAATGCATAAACATACATAGACATACTCGGAGGCTCTGAGTAAAAATTTACCTAAACAGCAGAGGCCTCCAAAGCAGACACCCAAACAACTGCTACCTCAAGACACCCCACAAGCAACACATAAACCACAAAATCAGTGTGCAAAGCAGTCACAGCCCTTAAGGCCAAATACACCACCAAACATACTTGTCATAGGTGACTCCATGGTCAGACACACTGACGTCCCACTCACCAGGCTGAACAAGGAGAGGGTCACAGTAAGCTGCCTATCGGGTGCTAGAATCCGCCACATAACACAAGCACTCGGGTCACTCCACGGCAAGTACAAATATGACACAGTCATTGTCCATGCTGGTGTGAAGGACCTGAGACGTACCTCCCTGGACTACATGAAAAGAGACATAGAGGAGCTCTCTGGTTATGTAGCCCAGGCAGGTATGACCCTGACCCTGAGCAGTATCCTTCCTTCACCAAGAATGATGCCACAATATAGAGACAAGATGATCAGCTTTAACAATTGGCTTAATGTCTGGTGTCATTCAAAGGGGATCCAGTGTCTGTCTGCCTAGGATGACATGCTTGACAAGCCACGCTGCTTCGCAAGGGACGGCTTGCACCTGTCACCCCTGGGATTCCGGATATTGGCTAAGGCTCTTGCCACCCCCATAGTGCCTTTTTTAGGCAAGGCTCAAATTCTAAACCTACCACCCTAGAAAACAAAAATGGGAAGAAACTGAGGGTAATGCTGCTCAATACCAGAAGTCTAAATCTCAAAATGCACGCACTCAAGGCCCTTCTCAGCATGGAGAACATCGATGTCTGTGCTGTAACTGAAACCTGGTTCAAGTCTCCTGAGAGCACCTCGGCACTATTAGGTTTTACCTCATATCATGCGTTCCGGCCCCAAAACCCGGACCACACCACAAAAGGAGGGGGTGTATCCATATTCATAAAGGATACCCACACCTCCAGGTTGGTGGCAACACCTAAGCTTCAGAAACCATCCAGGTGCAACTAACCATAGGCAAAACTGCTCTACAAATTGTAGCATGCTACAGGCCACCCTCTCAAACTCAGGAACCCCACACAGCCTTCCTGAATACACTGGAGGGTATAAATGCATCTCCAAACACCATCATATTGGGTGACTTCAACTACCCGAATATAGACTGGGAACATTACTCAAGCCCTAACTTTCTAGCCCAACGGTTCCTGGAGTTCATAAATTCAAATGCCATGGAACAGCTAGTCACTGTTCCCACGAGAGGAGAAAATATACTAGATCTCATTATCACAAACATGGGGACAAAATGCGCCACACCGGAAGTATATCCCTCATTGGTGAGATCTGATCATAAACTAATCTCACTGGAAATCCACATCACGCCCCCACCCCAAACAAAAAAGACCACAGTGAAGAACTTCTCTAAAGCAAACTTCACACTACTCAAGACTGGTGTGGTATCCTTCAAGGCCCCTGAGCCAGTGGAAACCACAACCCAAGCTGCGGAAGCCCTTACAAATGCCTTCTATGAACACCTCCAGGACTGCATGGATCAGGCAATCCCAAATAAAACCAAGACTCTTTCCACAAAGGGCAAACATCCAGTCTGGTGGACCCCAGCCATTAACAAACTTTACAATAAGAGGAGAAAGCTATTACATGATAGAACAAAATCCATAAAAGGGAAGTCACCCCTGATCATTATTAGTAAAAAATACGAGCACTCATAAAATCAACTAAGGCCAATTTTGAGAGAAAAATTGCCATGGATTCAAAGGACAATCATAAGGCCTTTTTCAGCTATGTTAGGAACCTGGGTGGAAACTCCCAGATATGCTCAGAATTAGTCCAAAATGATACAAAAATCACTGAACCCACAGACATTGCCAACATACTGGCAGACAGGTTCAGTGCAAACTTCACCCCCCTCTCCCCCCTTAAAGGAGAGATAACTATCCCAGTGGAGTGTAGCCTCCCAGACATCTCAAATGCGCAGGTGAAAGCTGCTCTCTCTAAAGCTAAAAACACAGCATCAATGGGACCGGATGGTGTCCCCGGCTGTGTGCTACACGAGCTAAATGAGGAATTAAACCCGCACATAAGGCAGCTGTTTAATCTCAGCCTTACCACAGGATATGTGCCCAAGGAGTGGCATACGGCAACTGTGGTCCCACTCCACAAAGGCGGTGCCTCTACGGACCCTGGTAATTACCGCCCCATAAGCTTAACAAGTCTAGTCTGCAAAGCTATGGAGAGGATCATAATGGAGCTCATGAACAAAGATATAGGGGACTTGCAAACATTGGAATCGACCCAGTTTGGCTTCGTCAAGGGCAGATCATGCCTTTTGAACTTGGTCGACTTCTTCGAAACAGTCACCAAGGCCATTGATGTGGGGAAAGGCAGTCCATACAGCCTACCTTGACCTTGCAAAGGCTTTCGGCACAATACCCCACTCGGGTATTGTAGAAAAACTTACCAGCTTAAATGTAAACCCATATGTCACAAGATGGGTTGCAAACTGGCTTAAGGACAGAACCCACAGGGTTAGAGTTGCTGGCGCTATGTCAGACTCCAAGCCGGTCACAAGTGGTGTCCCACAGGGCTCGGTCCTTGGCCCCCTATTGTTCTGCATCTACTTCTCAGAAGTACAGGCCAACATGGGAGGACTTTGGCTGACAAAGTTTGCAGACGACTGCAAACTGGGCGCCATAGTGGAAAGTGCATTGGACATGGATATCCTTCAGAAGGGACTCACGGAAACAGATAGCTGGTGCCAGAGCCATGGCCTGAAGTTAAACGCCAAAAATGTATAGTCATACCCTTCGGGAAAAACAAGGTAACTCCAATCTACCATATAGGTGGCAATCCACTAGGCACAGAAGAGGTTATCAGGGACCTGGGATCCCAGGTTGACAGTGGCCTTTCTTTTGACACTCACGTTGCTAAAGTGGTTAGAAAGACCTTCTACATTGCCCACCTGATCATGAAGGGATTCACATCCAGATCTAGTGAGGTCATTGTTCCCCTGTACTCTTCACTTATCAGACCAATGATCGAGTACAATGCCCCATTCGGGATGTATCTCACCCGACATCTGCAGCAATTGGAGAGACCCCAAAAGTTCCTCACCAAAAGGATAAAGGGACTCCAAAATCTGTCATATGCTGCCAGATTGAAGAAACTCCAGCTCTATTCAGTCGCATACCGTCTGCTCAGAGGTGACATGTGCCTGACATACAAGGCCATGTCCAACCCGGAATTAATGGACATGCTGCACCTCAAAAAATCCAAATCCACCAAAACCACTAGAGCAAGCGACTTAAACCTTAGCACGGATATAAATAGGACGTGCTGGAGGAATAGATTTATTACTCAGAGACTCCCTATGCTGTGGAATAAAATCCCGGTCCATGTGAGGCAGAGCACCTCGCTGGCTCTGTTCAAGAGAAATCTTGACCTGTGGATGGGAGATCGTAGGTTTACCCCGGGAATCATCTCTGTGTCACTGCTGGACAGAGGCACAACAAACTAATGGGTACAGTATTTTTTCATATAAGGGGTGGCGTAAGCCACAAAACTTTGGGCTAGGCTTATAAATGCCTTAGGGCAGATAGCCTAGTATAAACCTATGAACCTATCTATAGAGCAGACAGTAGTTCTAAACCAACTAGAATTAATTCAACAGCAATTTTGCCTTATCAGCTGCCCTACAGCCCTCTTTTGGCAAAGTCTTGGCTACTGTTTTCTCTTCTGTTCCAGCATCACTTAGAAGCAGCTTGAGTCAGGAAAAAACAAATTATAACATTGCGTGCAGTTAGTATATTGCAGGCAAATTACTCTTGACTTTCTACAGTCGAACAAATTTTAAGATTACCGTATGTATTGTAAGCGTTGTGCTTTTGAACTTTGCTTGGTGTTGTGTCTTTCGGCTTTTCTCGGTTAGAGGTCGCCACAGCGGAACTCCAGTCCGCTAATGATTGGCAGTAGATTTTTACGTGCCGGGTTGCCGGGCCTGACGCACAACCTTCAACGATGGTACGCCCATTCATGCATGTCTCCACACAGAAGACACTCTAGCTGAGAATCGAACAAGACGTCTTACTGTGAGGCGACAACGGTACCACAGCACCACCACCACAGTCTATTTGACTGCATTTGAATTGCACTGTGTTACTGTTGGGTCCTAGGACATGGCTGAAAAGGGTCAGTTGAATAACCCACCTGTCTGGTTAATAGTAGACTTCAATGACTGCTAGATCATTCCAGACTTCAGCTGTTAGGGAAGGAATCCTAAATATGTATCAGTTGCAAGATTTGGGGGTTTTATCTGGTGTTTCTGTTGTTGATCTTGGAGCCTTTAAAAAGTCTACCTAATCCATACATGCTTTCAGCTGAAGATTTTGCTGTGTGGACCACTGAAAAGGGCCATCTCCCTTTTTCTTGGCTTGTTTTAGACTATCTCCTATGTCTGACTAATTGCAGCCTGCAATACTCTTTAGTTAAGGTCCCGCTTATGTGCTGTTTAAACGTTTTGCAACCAGAAAGAAGTTCATATGTTGGGATGGTTGGAAATGCATTTATCTGGTAAGTTTTTCATTTGTATGTGCGTGTATATATATATATATATATATATATATATGTATATGTGTGTGTGCGTGTATTATATATTTATATATGTGTGTATATATATATATATATATATATATATATATATATATACACACACACACATTATGTGTGTATACACACGGATCTACTTCACCTAAAACTCATTTGAACGAGACCAAATCATCTACATTTCAAATTACCGACAACTCATTTGACTGAATCTCATTTCACCAAAAGCTTACAATGCTGAATTTCAAAGTACTAAAATTTAAACCATAGACATGCACACTTACAATACCAATGACTATCTCTTTCCAGAACTTAAAATCTACTCACTTACCCTCTTAACAGAAACTGGACAATATAAAACCAAATTAGGTGGGGGGGGGGCTCTGCCCCCCCCCCCCAACTATATATACTAACTCCAGGATCACACTACAGTGGGGAAAAGGACTTCTACCTTTCACTTGCCTTACAATACTCTACATGCTGCCACTAGTGCTGGGAGCACTCAAAACATCCACTATATTACTTTAGATACTTCCTATAAAAATGCAAAATGACATACCCACATTTAGAAACAGTACAACACTACCTTCTACGTGACTATTTGTATTCTGACAGTCAGCACTGTACGTTACAGTGATTCTTTTTTATCACATGCAAGTCACAGTTACAGGGAAACCCGCATCATGTCTATAGCTTAACATTCACTGAAATGAGTCAGTCAAATGAGTTGTCGGTAATTTGAAATTTAGATGATTTGGTCTCGGTCAGATGAGTTTTAGGTGAAGTGAAGTAGACCCATATACACACAAGTAATATTTTCCCATCTTTGAAACTAGGGAGGTTCACTGTTCCCTTAGACTGATTCTTCATTTCTTAACATACCTTTCCTGGAGAAAACTTATCCTGGTTCCTTTACATCAGCAGATTCAGGTTTTGTGATGTTATCATGTGATCACTTGTAAAAATCAGGCTTCCCTCCACACCGTTTTCCAGATAAAAAGTGATCTTAGAATTTACTCTTAATCAGTCTGACCGTAAGCCTGTCTCTCCCCTGGGTCATCCAGGAAGTAATTCTTTTGTATAACTTGGATGTTAAACGTTCTTTAGTTCTACCTTTTCATACTGCTAAATGGCTTTGGTACCTCTTCTTCAAGTCTTTATGCCTGTCTTTGTGTATGCAGAATGTGTAAATAGTGTAGCCACAGCAGGAGTTTGGTTAGCTAGCCCATTTGGAGATGTAACTGAAGCATAAGACTACACACCTTAGCTCCGTGTCCTGTAAGAGTAGGGTCGTGTCATCAGAATGCCCCGTTTTATATCCTCACTCCAAAATTTGTTTATCTCTAATGTGGGAGCCTGCAGTTTTACAAATTTTACCCGTAGCTGCATTGTGCTGCTTTATCATTTTTATAAATACTATATTAACTTGAGTGATTTGGCACCTGTTTAACCATTGTTTCAATGCAAAGTTACAGTACAAAGCCCAGAAGTAAGTTGAATAAAGAAACAAATGGAAATTAAGCTGATTAGCAACTTGCATGTTAACTGTTTTCTGGGAGAACCAATGCTGCAGACATGATTTGTGTATGAAACATATAGCTACAAGTTAACTGTTACTTCACTTTTGCTGTGATCATTGGCATTGCAGTACTTTTTCACATTTTACTGTTTATATTTAGATAAACCTCCCAAAACATCGACTGGCACCATTACTTTCCAGGTGGAGGATAGCAATGACAACTGCCCACAAGTCAGTACAACACCACAGACCTTCTGTGAAGAGGCTCCGTACATTAATGTGACAGCCACTGATCTCGATGATGATCCAAACGCTGGTCCTTTTAGCTTTAAAATTGTTGATGAACCAGTAGGTACAACAGAAATATGGAAAGTTGGAGAAACATATGGTAAGAAATGTTGCCTTTTTATCGGTTATGGAAGTGTGATACTGTGTTGAGAAAATAGCCAAATGCATGATGCTTCAGCTTGTTTTTTAATACAGGATCCTTTAGAGGAAAATGTTTTGATGTTCATAATATTGTTTACAAGAACAATTGTACTGTGTGGTGCCAATGAAGGACTGCTGAATAGAATAGTATGTACGAGTACACAAACATACATGCTAAATAAAGTCACATTAGTTAAGTAAACGGTTGTAAGTCAGTAGTTATGCAAATCATGTGTCAGTGATGTTATAGGAAGCTAATATGAGCTGTGCAATGTGCAGTTGCTTCCAGCTGTGCTATCTTTAGAAGTTGCTGAGAATGTTGCTTTATAAATCTGTTGTACAGGTATACTTGAGTGACCACATCTGCTCACTTGACCACTTTTTAGTATTGCACTAAGACATAAAAGTAATTTCTGATGCTGCCTACACTTTCTGATGTCTGCCAAAAAATATTCAACTTTTCACACACGGGAAAATATAACATTATTTGTTTACATTTTGTTGCCTGGGTTTGTTCTTCTAGGTCAGTAACCTCTTTTGAGGGGGTGACCTGAGGTGGTATTCATACTAACTAGGGGAAATGCTCTTCTTTTTTGGTAAGTACAAGTGGGGTCATTTACATTCACTTGAGCCTCCACCAGCTCAGGCAAAAGAGGCCTTGCTTTAACATTTGATATTCTTCAGAGGTGAAGTCTACAGCCAGTTTTCATTTGAAATGCCTTGAAAACTTGGTGGAGGTTTTCACTAGCCATTTTCTGATGTGTTATGCTGGGAAGTTCTGTTAAGGTGCATCATAACAAAAAATGTTTTTTGACTGTATAATTGTCATGAAGGATGGACTAATGACCAGCTGTTTTTGGTAACATATGTACTGCATAGTTCTATAATAAATCAACATCTTATTCTCAGATAGCAACAGTACAAACCTAACAAAGGGAAAACCACCCTTCATATGCAGAGTGATGGAGCAGCTTGAAAGAAGTAATTTGGGTGGGGGGGCAAGCCCCCCAAACCTCCCAAAGTTATGTATACCAATTTAATGTTGACACATTTAGAGGAAAGGAAAAACTTTAAATGGTACACTGTGGCCTTAAGCACACACTTGTCTCACTCTGATAAGAAGCAGTCATCTAAATTTTATTGTGTGTGCTGAGAAGGCAGTGTTAATGTTGTGTACTGTGTTGTGTTAGGATTGTAACTTGTGTGCCACAGCATTGACCTTCCTCATAATTGTAAAGCCACCAATAGACTGGCCAGCTAACAAACAAATTGTAGGATACTTTTGCTAATTGGAATGTTCCATTTAATTTAAAGTCCACCTCAAATTAATATCCATTACGCTTTGTAAATTTAGCTGTCTGCATTTATAACTGGGGCTTCACTCTCACAGAAGTTATGGTTTTAAGTAAGAGAACCAGTAATGGAAAACATTGCAGATGCCAGAATTTGGAGTAAAATGATTACTGTCCTACTTTTTTCCCAGTAACTGAGCAGATCTTGTCAAGGACAGTGCATATAATTCTTGAGCTGTTCACTAGTTTGGTAAGGCAAGTTTCTGACAAGAGCTCTCAGTGCTATGACAGCTGAATAGCATCTGATAGTAAATGGGACTGTTTAGTAATATTTGAAGAACCTATGAAAAATGCTAGTGTTGAAATGTGAATCTGGATGACCAGCAGCTGAAAGAAAGAGACGGCACCCTTGCTGATAAGGTGGTAACACGCACTCAATCCAGCCACTGCTTCAGTGACCAGTATAGCTAGGCAAAGCAAGGACTGCCCAGGAAATTTATAACAATATTTTGTTGTGTACCTTTAAAAGGTAGTTGCATGGAAAATCAAGTAATAATTTTACAGGGAAGCATCATACTAAAATGTTTATACCATGTATATTTTTATTCAGTGGTGTCCTTTGTGTAAAATCTACTAAGTAATGACACACTAATGACAGAGCAGTAGCTAGGTAAATTGGTACCCTGGACAGTGTTCAGGTTGGTGTCTCCTCACTCAAGTTGAAGCTGAGGAGCAAATAAAATGCTCCTGCTTGTCTCTGAACTTGACGGGCAAAACAAAAAAAGTCTCATGAAAAATTTAATTGCAGTCATGCCTTGCTATGGTTATTTTATGCAACTGTAAATTGTAGTACATCGCCAGTGTTCGCTCATTAAATTAATGAATGCTAACAGCACCAGTACTGAATCACTGTGGTACTATGCTTCTGCCTGATCAGCATTCCCAGTCACACCCATTCTAACATTGTACACCAGGCATAGCCACCCCCTTTTACCTCACCCTAGGTATGCATCTGGCCTGAGACAAGACTGTCTGTTTTTCCCTGTTGCTTACTAATAGATCTGAAATTAGCATATTCGTAGTAGATGGAATGACAGCAGTGCAGCCTATTAAATCCAAAAGGCATCCCAGCCGAATCAGACTTGGGTATGTCATCATGTTTACAGTGCTTTCATTTAAGTGATGTTCATTTTTTTTTTTTTGCAAAACAATAAGCAAATAATTTGAAGTAGCTAAACAGAATCAAGTAATACAGGAATAATGTGGAAAAACACTGAAATCCGACCTTCTGAGTATTCAAGGAATAACAGATTTAATAACGAAATAGGGCGGCGCAGTGGTGCAAGGGGTAGCATTGTTGCCTCACAGCAAGAGGTTCTCCAGACCGATTCTCGACTGGGGTGCCTTCTGTGTGGAGTCTGCATATTCTCCCTGCATTCGTGTGGGTTTCCTCCGGGTGCTACGGTTTCCTATAAATACATGCATCTGGAGCGTTTCTCCCTGGGCCTCCGCAGAAAATTGGCTTTGTTCCAAGTCAGACTTTTCTGGTAAACAAATGATAAATAAATAATAGCAAAGCTTTCAAGTTGCATGAACTCTTTCTGAGTGAATCAAAACCTTATACAAATACATTTTCTTAATGTAAATAGATTAGCCAGTCAAAAAAAAAATGACACGACACAGCACCTAAAATCACAAAATACATTTATATACATCCAAGAACACTGATGGACCTATGGAAGGCATGACTCTCCAGGTTAAAAACTTAATTTATTGTAGGTCATAAGTGCTTTCGCAGCTACTGCTGCTTCATCAAATAACAAACACATTAAACCAAAGCTGTTTTTTAAATAGAGAAGTGAAACAGTATTAAGTCACATGCTCACATAATTTAAAGAAACACAGCTAAAATATATGCTATTTTAACAACACATAAAAACAAGCACATATAAATGCAGCATAAAAACTATATAATTTTTCTTTATAAAATTTCCTATAAGCAGGTAAAAAAATACTGATTTAGCTAACAAGAAAATAAAGACATATAATTGCAGACGAAAAGGGAAAATCCTCTCAACTGACTAGTGGTCTTGACTTCAGTTTGAGTTTAATGGGTACAGACTCATTCAACCCATGCCCAAACTCTCCCCTCACTCTGATGATCCATTTAGCTTCCATCTGTTCTGTTTGATTCCTTATAGCTCCACCCCCTTATAGCATAGACTCTACCAATAACAATACATTACATTTAAATGCATGCCTAGAATCAGTGGCCAGTACACGTTCTGACTTAGCACTAGTTGTGCTTCACTTTTGTATACAATAAACATGCTCCTTTATTCTCTCCCTTAAAGCCCTCAGTCTTTCCTGTATAAAATTTGGAACATTCCTTACAGTGAGCTAAATAAACATGTTCCATACTACGAAACTCATAATCCCTTTTTTGGTCTAGATGTGTAAATTTTGCACTGCTGTCAATGTATGAGCACATTGAACACCTACCACAAGACATCGTAACTTGGGCGCATCTTGTGCCAACAGCTAAGCCAATTCGGTCTTATGGTAGTATGGGAGGACAAATATATTTTCAATGGACCCTATAAACAAATTATTTTATAGAAGGTTCTTGGATGATTTGTTCCTTCTGTGGAATGGAACAGAGGACGAACTCTGGGAATTTGACAAATATATTAACAATGCTACAACATTTTTAAGATTTACTTCTAATGTGTCCTCTAGTAAAATTGATTTCTTTGGATGTCACTGTAGAGAAGGATGGTGATGGAGGATTTGTTTACCAGATTACATAGGAAGTCTTGTCATGTTGATCATTTATTAGCTAGAGACAGCATGCACCCCCGCACATTTTTCAGAATGTTGTCGGGAATCAAATACTTAGAGCTTCTAGGCTTAATGTTCAGGATAGTGATTTTGGCAACCAGCTTAATATTTTACACACTGAACTGGTTGATAGAGGTTATGGTAATATTTAAGGAATATAGGTGAGGTTCAGTGTTTTAGATCTAGCACAGCTAAACCGTATTTTTCTAGGACACACCAGGCAATTATGTTATTCTTCTGATGTTTGTTATTAAGAGACACTGGGGAATTGTAACAACGGACCGTGATATATATAAGATTCTTGAAAAGGCAGCTTTGTTTACCCAATCATGGATTCTGTGCAGCATAGAAACATAGTTGCGATCCCCTGTGGTAGGTGTTCAGTGTGCTCATACATTGATAGCAGTGCAAAATGTACGCATTGGACCAAAAAAGGGATTATGAGTTTCGTAGTGTGGAACATGTTGTTTATTTAGCTTACTGTAAGGAATGTTCTAAATTTTATATAGGAAAGACTGATAGGGCTTTAAGGGAGAGAATAAAGGAGCATGTTTATTATATACAAAAGGGAAGCACAACTAGTGCCAAGTCAAAACATGTACTGGCCACTGATTCTAGGCATACATTTAAATTTATTGTTATTAGTAGAGTCTATGAGACTATAAGGGGTGGAGATATAAGAAATCAAACCTGAGTTTCGTCTACCGATTTGAAGCTTTAGTCTTCTAAAGCTGAGTAGCCCGTTGGGGTTCCTTTTTTCTTGCACTAACTGATGTCAGAAAAAGTTAACAATTGTTTTGCTGTGGAAAGCAAATCCCACACAGAGACTTTCATTCTTACTGCGTCACTTGTTTAGGCCCAGACCACGACGTCCCCCGCTTTCGCTTCTGTGATTTGTTTAACGCCAGAACTATCCACCGTCGGGCCCTTATTGTAGCTAGATATTTTTGCTTGCAGTCCTTGAACTCCGATATGGCTTCGGTAAGCCATTTGACAGCAGATCTTCTGAAAAAACATAAAAATTAAGACAGAGACAGACCGCAAAGGTCCAAACCTACCGACGGTGCTTCCATTAAGCTAGTCATTAGTTCTCCAGTCCTCAGTGAGTTGCTTTCGCAGCCCCTGATGCCCGCTTCTGTGGATTCGCATGCTGCTAACGAGACCCTTTCGGAGTATGCCATAAAACTCTTCTTCGACTAAGGATCCTGCGGTCGTGTCTACCTTGGATGGGTCTGGAGCTGCTGAGCAGGCACCAGCTTCCAAGGAAGTCCTTTGCACTACCGATTCTCGTCACAAACTGAACAAACTTCTTTTGCGACTACCGTTCTTTCGAAATTACCAGATTTCTTAGGCCCAGGGTATAAACCACACTCAAGAAACCGATGACCCAATCTCTGGCACCTGCTTCCTTGCCTCAGTCTCAAATGCTTAAAATGGCAGAAGACCTTATCATGCTAATGAGGGGAAGCTAAGCTATCCCCTCCAAAAGGAAAAGAGATTTGTCCCCTGTAGTTTTGTCTGAACAAGAGTCAGATGACTCTGATGCTTTTGAATATGAAGGCATGCCAACCTCTCTCTACTTATGACGATTCTGATGCAGAGGATTCCATCCCTTCTGGCTCCCCCCAGAGGATTTTTCCTTTGGGGAAACCCTTCATACCTTAAGGGAGCATTTCCAATGTGAGAGTTAGGACTACTTTCAGTCCAAAAAGAGACTCAGGGAATTCTTAGATCTTCCATAGCACAGACCCTTGGCCATCCCCCCAGTCCTGGATGTTGTGGAGGATGTTTTCCTGGAATCCAGCCTGACTCTTGACACCCTCCCTTCTGCACCCAGAAAACCAGACAGGTACTATAGAGTGCCTGACTCGCACAAATTTCTTTTTAAAAATCCTACTGCTGACCCTAAGGTAATTTCTCAAGCCTAAAGGGATTAAAGCAACCTCTGATAAGAATCCAGCCCCCTCAGATGGGGATTCCCGAGCACTAGACAGATGGGGTAAAAAAGTATACACCTCAGCTACTCTTGCTATCAGGGCACTAAATTCAGTTCCATATGCTAAAGTTTCAGCAACATACCCTGAAACTCCTCAAACAAAAAATGTCTTCCTTTCCTGCTTGTGCAGAATCTAAAGAGTTGCAAAAGTTAATGCATTCTGCAAGTCAAATAACTAAACACACCTTGCACTGCGGTTTTGACACTCTAGAAGCTTCTTGCAGGGCAGCAGTCACCGGATCTTTCATTAGAAGGCATGCATGGCTTAAGGAAGAGCACTTGCCCAGACCATGTCAAATCTAAATTGTTGGATGCCCCCTTGCACAAAGGCAACTTATTTGGCACTAAGGCAGAAAAGGTCTTAAAAAAGATGGAAGAAAAAGCAAAATCTATGCAGACAGTTAAGGATTTCTTGCAGGTCCATCCACCAAGGTTCAGCAGGCATTGGCCCCACGAAGCACTGGTCCTTTCCTGCTCCCACTAAGCCAGTCCAGCCCAGACCCCCCCAGACAGCAGCCACAGGGAATGCAGAGATCTAAGCAGTGGACTACATCCACTTCAAAACCAGGGAGTTCTAAGCCACCCCTTAATGGTAAAAACTCACAATGTTTCGCCTCCCCCACCCCCTCCCTCTGCCAACCTCCACTTACCCCTAGGAGGAAAACGCTTATTTCACGCAAGCACCTGGGCCACCATTACCAACATCTGCTGGGTTCTCAACATAGTGTCCCAGGTATACATATTTTCTTTCCACACCCTTCCTACACCAAAAGGGTTCCCAGATCTACCTCCAGACCAGTGGACAGAGGTGTGAAAGCAAGTCCTTTCCCTGCTCTCTATGAGGACAGTAGAGCACTTTCCTGCAGAACAGAGAGGCCAAGGTTTCTACTCCAGACTTTTTTCTGGTACCCAGAAAAGAGGGCACCTGGTGCCCCATCCTTAATCTATACATTCTAAACACCTTCCTGGTGATCCTAAAATTCAAAATGCTCACTCTCCAGCAGCTGCTACCCATGCTCTCCAAGGATGTTTGGCTAGTCACCGTAGATCTAAAAGAGGCCTATCTCCATATTCCTGTCAGGGAATCATGCAGGAAATATCTCTGTTTCAGGGCAGCATCTCAGCACTTTCAGTTCTCTGCGCTTCCCTTTGGCTTATCTACCGTTCCGAGTTTTCACAAAATGCCTAGCTCTGGCCATTGCCTTTTGCAGACAAAGGAATATCCAGATTTATCCATACTTTGACGACTGCCTAATTCAGGCAGACAGCCAGGAAAAGCTGCTCAAGCACCTGGCCTTTGTAAAGTCCCTACTATCCTCCCTAGGGTACACAATCAATGAAAAGAAATCCAAACAGGTGCCCACCCAAAGGATTATATTCCTGGGAGCAACCTTGGACACAGTATCCCAGATGGCATTTCTTACACCAGAAAGGCAAAATTTCCTGACAGCCTACTTCTCTCAACTAGCCACCAGACCCCAGCTATCTGCAAGGAAAATTCTGCAAGCTCTGGGGTTCATGGCATCTTGCCTACTACTCATTCCATATGCCAGACTGCATATGAGGAAACGTCAGTGGTACCTAAAAAGCCTTTGGTGTCAACACTCTCAAGACCTGGAGACTCTTATACCTATAATTCCTTGACTCAGAAAAGATTTCCTTTGGTGGGGAACAGCATGCTCACACAACAAGGGACTACCTTCCTCAACACCCCTGACACCAAGACCCTCACCACAGAAGCATCAGAGTATGCCTGGGGTGCACACCTGGATGGCAGGTGCATACAGGGCCAATGGAGCCCACAGCAAATCCCTCTGCAGATCAACAAAAAAGAGATGATGGCTGTCCAGCACGCCTTGATAGCTTTCAAGCCCATTCTCTCCTCAGAGGCTCTCCTAATCAAAACAGACACCACCACCGTAATATGGTATATCACCAAGCAGGGAGGGACTCACTCCTACCCTCTATGCAAACTGGCCATGACCCTTTGGCACACAGCCTCTGCCATGCAACTCCACCTGTTAGCACAATTCCTGCCAGGTGCTCTCAACTTTCTGGCAGACTAATTAAGCAGAAATCTTCTGGACCCACATGAGTGGCAGCTCAACAGAAGAATCCTCACCCTAATAACTCAGAAACCGGGCACCCCGAAGGTCGACCTCTTTGCCTCCCACACCAACCATCAGCTCAGCAAATTCTGCATCAGGGAGCATCACTGCATGGCCTGGAAAGTGGATGTCCTGTCCTTCCCCTGGGTCAGCCTATCGGTCTATGCCTTTCCTCCACTGCCTCTCATCCCCAAGGTATTGCTCAAAATAAAGGAGGAAAAACCAAGGACAATTCTCATAGCTCCAGACCTGCCTCGCTAGCACTGGGTGTCCCATTGCCACCATGGCATTTTCCTCAGATTCCAAACCTCCTGACTCAGAGGGAAGGGGAATTCATGCATCCCCAATTGCAGACACTCAATTTGGCAGCTTGGCTTATTTCCTAACCCCCGATCAAGCTGCCAACCTCAGGTTCTAGATGGTATATATGAAGCCAGATGCCCTAGCACTATTTTTATTTTATTTTTATTTATTTAAATTTGTTGACCGGGAGTGTCCGACTGGACGTGGGTCCATTTTCAGCGGAGGCCCGGGGAGCAAAGCTCCACAGTAAAATAAACAGACAGTAGTTACATTGGATTACATAGCGATTAACAATTTAACATAGAAATTACTTACAACATATTTACAGATGAAGAACATAGTACATCAGTAGACAACTATAATCTTTATCTGTGAAGTACATAACAGGCATTAACAAATGTAACAATGAGAAGTTCCTGCTGTATAATATGTACTAGGCTTATGAGCATCTGAGCTTGCTATCATCAAGGTAGTTAGTGGAGGTGAAAGAAAGGTAGTAGTTGGATGGGGTGGATGAATTAGAGTGGGAGTTGCAAGGGCATAGTCAGCATGTTTTTAGGTGCGCTTTTAATAAAGTTTTGAAGTTGGTGCATGATGGTACGGAGGTAATTGTGGGTGGGAGTCTAGAAAGTCTTATGCTGACAAATGGGAAAGGTTCTGCATCTGGATTCAGGCTAAGGGAGCTGATACACCACATCCTTCCCTCCCTCTCATCCTGGATTACTTAGCTGACCTACAACACAGTGGCCTGTCTTTTTCATCTATTAAAATTCATGCCTCTGCTATCTCTGCTCATTTTCCCACTGAGCAGCCCCTTTTCTCACACCCTTTGATCAAACAGTTCCTCAGAGGGTCTAGCAACTTGAGGCCACCCAGAAGAGCACCAACCCCAGCTTGGGACCTCAACTTTGTGTTGGAAAAGCTCACCCTGACCCCTTCAAACCAGCTTCTTCTGTGGAGCTAAAATTTCTCTCCTGGAAGACAGTGTTCCTTCTGGCCATCACTTCAGCCAGAAGAGTCTCTGAGCTGCAAGCACTCATGGCTGTGTAACCCTTCATCATCTTCCATGCTGACAGGATATCCCTCATGAATAACCCATCCTTCATGCCCAAGGTGGTGTCCAGTGTGGCTCTCAACCAATCTATTCATTTGCCCACCTTTTTTCCTAATCCCCAGAACAAGGGGGAAAGGATCCTGCACTCTCTAGAGACAGCTCAGATTCTATCTAGACAGGACTAAATCCTTCAGAAAGTCTGATCAATTGCTGGTTAGCTTTGCTACAGGGACAGAAGGCAAAGCCATCTCCAAACAAACCATTTCCAAGTGGACAGCACACTGCATCCATTTCTCCTACAAACAACATGGAAAGCCTCCCCCCAAGTGGGTCAGGACTTGCTCCACCAGAGCAGCCTCCACCTCTGCAGCTTTCCTCAGAGGAGTCGCCACCAGGGACATCCTGGAGGCTGCCACCTGGACATCTGTTCGCACTTTTACCCGACATTCCCACCTGCCTTTCTTCTCCAAATCCAGGGCAGGGTTTGCCTCTGCAGTCTTGCAGGGCATCCTAGCGGGTCTCTAGTTTCCTTGACTGCCTCCACCCATTTCCTCAGCTGTGGGAATCAACCCAAATGTGATGACTGCAACAGAGAAATATGAAGAATGTAGTACAGTTGTGTACATTACCATAAATGTAGATGTTCGAGTGTATTCACTGTTGCAGTCCTGGTTTTCCTCCCTCCAACCCCCTTTTTTCTTCTCTTTCCTTACAAGGAACATACTGGTATTTACTTTCTATTGGTGGGGTTCTTCCAGCAGAACCTGGCTTCTATTTGGGGGCTCCTGAAAGGTTAGGGCAAGAAAAACTGGTGTAATGGCGATGTTCTTCATTCCACATTGCTGGTCCAGTCGCCCCGAATACCAAGTATATGGCTGCCAGTCAGTCAGGGCGCATTAGACGACGCCAGTACGCCAGGGGTACTAATGCGCATGACCGACGCCATATCAGTTTCAGACCCAATCAAAGTTGGCTAAGTACCCGTTGGGAACATTTTGGTTTTGCCGCCTGCGCCTCTCTCGCCATTCAAAAAAAGCAAGGACAAAACAGCTGGCCTAGGCCGCAGTCGGACGCCCGGGTTCTTTAGAAGGCCCAGTGTGAGGGCAGGGGGTCAGTCCTTTAGTAAACAGACCCAATGAAAAGCCAGGATTTTTTATTCTCGCCTGTTCCTACCAAAGAAGGGGGAAACGTGGAGACCAATTTTGTTTGTACTGACAAACAAAAGAGTCTATCCCTTTACTTCCATCAACTATCAAGGGACTCTCTGTGACCCGCCAGAGGCGAAGTCAGATTTGGGGAACATTCTTATCTCTCTATGCAGGCAAGCAATGATTTTATGGGAGACTGCGCCAGCTTGCAACTAACTCTTCAGGCAAGGTTTCTGCACACAGAACTCCCTAGCAGATGTTGTTAAGCAGACAAATCATGGATCCCCACAGTGGAAACTGGATCTACAGTGTCATGGGGAACTCAGACATAGATCTGTTCGCTTCTCCACTAAACCACGTTTTGTTTGCACAACACCATCACACAAGTGTTTGAAAGTTCTTTCTCTTTCTTTCAGTTGGATTCTCTTGTTATGCCTCCACTCCTCTCTCTTCTCCAAAGGTGCTCTTAAAGGTCAGGACAACAAGACAAAAGAATGATTTTTAATAGCTCCAGATTGGCCTCGCAACACTGGTACCTACCACCTAAGGTCTTAAGGAAAAGCTCCATGGCCTTTACCTTTGATTCCACATCTGTTGGCTCTTAGCAAGAAGGTGTCTATTACTGCGGCCCTTTTGTGTCTGAGTTGCAGTAGGGTTATCTGATGTATTGTAGAATTACACTAACTCTTCCTTTATGCCTAAGGTGGTTTCTAGTGTGGCTTGGCCTTCTTTTATGTGTGGCTACTTTTTTTATGCAGACCCCAACTTTTTTAAAAAGAAAAGACACTTTAAAGATGCAAATGTATTATTAAATATTATTTAAGCAGGAGAGGGATTTAGGCAGTCAGTCAGTCTTTTTGTTTGTTCTTTTTTTTTTGTTTGTGAGGGCAAGCCTGTGTCAAAACAAACTATTTCTAGGTGGTATGGTTTTTTTTGCATTGCTATTCATGTTATTCCCATCATGGCAAGGGATTCTTCAGATTCCATGAGCACAAGGGCTACTGGATTAGCAACACCATTTCTAAGCTCTGGGCAACAAAAGCTTATACTTTGGGCAGGCATACTGGAGTTCAGCATACTTTCCTTCCTCTCTACTCTATACTCTCTCTCTCTTTGCCACAGCTATTTTTTTTTAAGCAGGGCTGGTTGGCATGTTGTTTTGTTTTTTGTGCGCTGCCAGCTTTGCATGATTTGCCAGCCTCCTTCTACCCATTCTTAGGACTTTAGGCAACAAGAATGAAGCATAGCAATTGAATGAACATAATAATTAATGTAGATGTTCGAGGATCCACATTTGACATTTCCATGATCCCCTTCTCTCCCTCCCTCTCCTCCCTCTGTGTCTGTGTAGGTTGTAGTGGTATGTTTGTATTTATTATACATATTTTTTTTTTATATTATAGGTATATTATATTTTGTCTTTGCTTTTGGCCTTTTTAGGTCTTCTGGAAGAAGGAAAGAAAAGACTGAGATATGACGTCATGGTCAGTACCTAGTACCGCTCTACGCACTGACGCCGCGCCTCGCGCCCAGCCATATCAGCCATTTGGTATTCGGGCCGGACTGCCGACTGATGAATAGTTAGGACTGCAGCTGCAGCAATGTGGATCCTCGAACATCTACATTTATGGTAGGTACAAAACTGTACTTTGTCTGCCTTACTTTATACTACTGACGACCTGACATCAGTCCTGTAGTGACAGCAACTGACTCAGAAATACTAAGCCTCTGGTATTTGGGCCGGCCAAGGTCTACCGTGGCAGGGATAACCCAAATGTGATGACTGCAACAGTGAATACACTCTTACATCTACATTTATGGTAAGTGTACGCAACTGTACTTTTTGCTTCTTGTGTGACTGAACTGAGTTGAGTCATACTTTATTTTCATCTTGGAGACACTTGTTTGCTTTCTTGTGAAGTCTTGATGGAGCAGATCATCTGACTTGATGCTGAGTTCTGTCTGGTATTTGACAAAAAAGTTGGGCCTTAGTCCGTTTTGGCCTGTTTGAACTGTGTGGGACTCCATTTCTTTTTGATGCAATTTTCCAGTACTCTTTAAATGGGCTTAATACTCTACTGCTTCTATATAATTTATTATATGTTTTTTGTTTAGTTTTGCATGTTTATCCTATTGATGTACTTTTTTTCTTATTTGTTTGTCCAGTGCTTAGTTGATAATCACTTTATTAAACATGAGGTTGGAAGTCTTTGTCCATGTCCAGTCTGTGTATGAGTACTACCATTAATTGCAATAAATGCTGTCACAGGTGGCAGATTAAATTTAAATATTTTTATGATAAAGATATTACCTAGAATAACAGCACATTACGTCAAACTGTGAGGTTTGACAGGGCTGTAAACCAAAAATATCAAGAATAAGGTGGAAGTCTAATCTGGCTTTCCTGATCAAAAAAGGCATATCCCCAACTATGCAGAAGTCATCCATATAATCCTAGTCCCATCCTGTTGTAGTGGACATTTCTCAAAAAATCACAAGGAGATATATATAGAGAAACGGAGATTCCTCTAAGTTAAACAGCCATAGTAGGGACATTAGGTTTGATGATGCCAGCCTCTATGGAGGCACTGTGCCATCTTCTGGTTCTGGCATGTAGGCAAGACCTGTGGCAATGCACCATTGGAGGCCGCCATTTCTTCAGCCCCTTGCACAACCCACCGTACCAAAAGAACTCACTTGGCTCCTACAAGATATGGTGGTTGTATGTCCATTCAGGAACACTGAATTATGGCTAAACAAGGAGAGTTGTATGCCCACATTTTTTTTATTGAGGAGGACATCTGTTATGCTAAGAAGTCTAAGCTCAGGGGCATTTATTCTTTGGCTTCTGAAGTCACAGTGCACACACCTAAACCAAAGACTGCTTTAAAGATGGAGGCCTCTGCTGCAAACCAGACAGCCACTGGGTGGGTGTTCTATTCCTCCCCATCCCCTGATCTGACAGAAGACTGGGCTCATTTGATTTAGAGATTCCTTCACTTTCTTCAGAATTTAAGACCTGACTCGGCCCAGCCTTCTGTGGTAGGATTCAGACTTCCCAAAAGACTTGGACAGGGTCCTCCTGAGACAGATTCTGACTTGACTGATTTAGTGGAAGAGGAGAGAGAGCTATAGTGAAGTCAATGGAAAGTAGCAGGCTCAGATGAGATCAAAGCAGGTATGATCAAGATGTTGGATGAGGTATGAAGTGTTGTCTGAGGGTACTTCTAGAAGTATGGAGAGAAAGATGCATCCCGGATGACTTAAGAATAAGCATACTAGTGCCAGTGTAGCAGAACCATGGGAACATTCACAACTGTGGGCCGTGTAGAGGTATCAAACCTCTGTAACACTGCATAAAAGTTTCAGAGAGTGATTGATAAATGAATATGCAGAGTAGTAAAAAGTAAAACTGGAGATGAGCAGTTCTGATTCAGATCAGGATGTAGCATAACTGACCTGATGTTTGCAGTGAATCAGGTAGTTGAGAAGGTGCTATAGATGAGGAAAAAGTCCAAATGGGCATTCCTAGACTTGGCAAAAGCATATGACAAGGTCCCAAGAAAGCTTATTTGGGTAGTCCTGTGATGGTTCAGAGTCCCATAAACTTTTGTAGAATTAGTGTAGGCTATGTACGAGGACCTAATGACACAAGTATGAACAGTCTTTTGACTCTCAGAGGGGGTTCCCTATGGGAGTGGGTATACTTCAGTGTTCATATCTGAGCCCACTGCTGTTCATACTGGTGATGAACTACATCAGCATACTTTTTGGTGGGGGCAGGTCAACACATTTGCTGTAAGGAGACAATGTGGCATTGCAGACAGACTTTAAACAAGAATTTCAGCAAGGGGTATGGAAATGGAATGCAAAACTGAAGGCACATGGGATGAAACTGAGTACAGACAAGACAGTTGTAATGATAACAATTGGGGGAAATCAGAAGAAACTGAGATAGAAGGGAAAATAGTGGAACAGGTTAACAGCTTCAAGTCTCAGGGGTTGGGGTTGAGGAGAGGGGAAGTCTGAATGAGGAGCCCTAAGCTAGAATTAGGAGTGGTTTATGGGAGAAAAATTCATAAGTAGCTGAAAAGTAAGGTGTACAAAACAGCGGTGTGACCAGTACTACTGCATGGTACAGAAACCTGGCCAGTGAAGACAGAGCAGCTGAGGAAGCTAGAGGTAATGGAGATGAAGTGCCTGAGATGGATGGTAGGTTACACACTGTGGGACAGATGAAGTGATGATAGCAGAGCAGAAACTCAAGCAGCTTCAATTGCAGAGAAGACAAAAGCAAGTCACAATTACAGTGATTCTGGTATATGTGCAGGAAAGCAGACGGCAATCTCATGGAGATGATTTGGGACCGATGGGAAGAAGGAAGAGGAAACAACAATGTCCAGTAAAGAGATCGCTGGATTGTATGAGAGTGACCTGGATTGTATGAGAGGAAACCTGCAACAGTCAGGCATTATTGCAGGGGCGGCCTGTGCTATTGGACTGCCGGACTGCAGCCCCTTCAACTATAAAATAAAGAAAAAGAAAGAAATAAAAAGAAGGAAAGAAATTTAAAAAATCGCGGACTTTGCGCATGCGCACTAGTCCGGACTGCTGCTGAGACAGTCTGGAGCATGTGCAGATGTCTCAGCAGCAGTCCTGACTGGGAAACATGAAGAACAGAGCTCCCAGAAGTCTATGCAAGTTTTAAACTGCATAGACTGTCTTGGAACTCGCTGGGAAAACGTGTCGGGTCGGACTGCAACGTCAGCAGTCAGGAGTTTGCTGCAGTCTCATCAGGGGAAGATCTCGCTATGGGCAGGGTCTGGATTGGAGTTTGCTGCAGTCTCATCGGGGGAAGATCTCACGACGGGCAGAGTTGGATTTGCACGGGTTTCCATAGGATTTATGGTGGTTTGCGGACAGGGATTTATGGTGGTTTACTACAGGTAAGTGTGTGGACAGGGATTTGGATGTATGGTTTGCTACAAGGGGTGTGTGTGTGTCTGTCTGTGTGTCTGCGTGTGTGTGTGTGTGTTTGTGTGAATGGTTAGACTCGTGGTGGTGTGGTAGGGAATACCTCAGGCTTTAACCCTGTACCTTGTATGCAGGTGTTAAAGACCTGAATTCCCTACCCACCACCATTTGTAAAAAAATTGCAGATTTTTGCCTCATATTTGATCTGATCTGTTCCTCATAATATCTGTGGTTTGTAAATATTGCAAGGCTTGATATTTGATGGTGCAGTGGTAGCATTGTTGCCTCACAGCTGCAGGTTTTCAGGTTTGATTCTTGGCTGGGGTGCCTTCTTTGTTGGGGTCTGTATTTTCTCTCTGTGTTTGTGTGGGTTTGCTTTTGTGTCCTCCCATGTTACAAAGACATGTCTGCATTATTTCTTCCTGGGCCTCTGCTGAAAATTGTTTTTTTGTTCCAAGTCAGACTGTCCTGATTAACAAATGTTAAAATTGACAGGCATTTGAATTTCAGACTTCAGGTTTCTGAATGTTGAATTCCTTACATATTTGATGGTGCAGTGGCAGTATTATTGCTTCACAGCTATAGGTTTTCTGGTTTGATTCTTGGCTGGGGTGCCTTCTGTGTGGAGTCTACATCTTATCCCTGTGTTTGTGTGGATTTCCTCTGGTGTCTTGCCATTTTACAAAGACATGTGTCTACAGTATTTCTCTCTGGGCCTCAGCTGAAAATTGTTTTTGTTCCGTCAGAAGTAAAATTGACAGGCATTTGAATTTCAGACTTCATATTCTTCAGAAAATACATAGTAAAACAACTTTTTATTCTAGCAATAAATATGTAGTAACACAACCTTTTATTATAGCAATTTTTTAGGTTTATAAGATGACTATTTGAAATTTGTCCTTATTTTTGGGACTGTAATACCCTGTTATTGGCTTTGTCCAGTTTTTTTGTGCTAAGGTTGACAGCTATGGCAAGAACTGAATTCAATGAATATGTTTGAGGGCTTTATTCCCTCATTACTGGGTTTGTCCAGGTGTTTTGTGCTAAGAGGTTGACAGCCATTTAAGTTTCAGTCTTCTTCTCTTTCACAAAGCAGCTGATTTGGCGTAGTGGTATGTTGCTCTTGACTGTTTTGCACAGGAACCTTGGCAGTAAAATGTATAGTGGTAACACAGCATTTTATTCTAGCAGTTTTCCAAGATTATACAAGCAATGTTTAATGTGTCCCTGGTTTTTGCCCTTTTGACCCACCTCAATAAATTTGGCTTTTTCCAGATTTCTTGTGCTGCGAAGTTGAGATGCAGTTGAGTATTGAGTAGATTTTACAAGGAGCTGAGAGCTGCAGGGGAAGAGAAGTTTAGTGCTGATTATGCTAAGTCAGCTCACATTGCTAACAGGTTGTGTACTTGCTTTTGATGCAGAAGGTTGTTGGTTCTACTCCCATAAGGGGTGAATGCTGCCATACTGAAAGTTAAGATACTATGAGCCTGTTATCAGTTTGCCATCCATTTCCTATTGCAATATTACTAGCTTATTTTTAATGTAATTTAGGCAATTTATTCCTCAGGGGCATCAGACACTTTATTTTTTGATGAAATATAAAGGTGATTGCTAGCAGCAACCTCTTCATTACAGATTTATTTAACGTGGAATTATTTAGATGACTTTTTTACTACTTTAGAGATTGTGCATATTTACTGATAATGGCGGACTGTAGAATTGTGCATATTTACTGATAATAGTGGACTGTATAAGTTTGAGTAGACTTTTATGATGGAAATGTTCTGAATTGGGCAGTTTTGTCATTGGTGCATGCGTTTTGTTTCATTGTTTACTGGAAAAATGTTCAAAGCAATAGGAAGGTGTATCAAAGAGCATATTTATGTTTCATATGCAAGGGGCCCATGATTTGAAAACAGCCCAGAGTTAATCTTTATCTGACACAGGTAAAATGTATTTTCTTTGAATGTGGGTTTCAATGTTGTTTCAATGAATGTGAGTTTCAGTGGCAGAGAAGTTTTAATGCCAAGTTTGTTTAGCAGATGTCTTACCGTTTGTGCTGTAAAATGCAAAATAAAACTTTCAAAATGAAGTTCAAATCATCATAGAAGTAAATTAGTATGCACATTAGTGTTTATGGTAAATGGAGTGAAACAGCCAAGTAATGGATCATTGGAATGGCTGCAGGGGGAGGCTCCATTCGACCATGTTTTTGTGAGGGGGAAGGGCAGCAAACATAGGCAGCCCAGGCTGAACCATACCTCCCAACTGTCCAGATGTTCAAAGAATGAATAGATTTTTTGCTTCTTATTTTTGGTTTGTTCCTCATAAAATTTGTGGTTTTCTGGCAAATCATTTAGGAATTAAGTCACTAATGACACACTGAGTTTCAGACTTCATAACCTTCAGAAAAATGCATGCTAAAGTAAGACATGTTCTATCAACTGTCTCAGTTTATACAAGAGCAATTTTTAGTACTGTTTATATGTTCCCCCAATATATTTAGCCTTGTCCTGATTTCTTGCATTAACTGGTTGAGAGGTACATGCAAATAAATTGCTTTATAGAATTAGGCATAGCCAAACCTCTCAACTGTCCTTGATTTTAGCTCAAAATGTTGCTCTTCCCCTAATGATCCCTCCGCAAAATAGCAATTTTGGAAGAAAACATGGAGGGTTTATAATTAAGAAATAACTGTAATAATCCGTTAGATTACTTTTATTTCAGAAATGCATGTAGATTATTTTATTTTGTCAGCTGCTCAAGTTAGCGGTACTAATATTAAAGTGTCCCTTCTTTGACAGCTTCCCAGCTGTATTGTGTTGCTATTTTATATTTTTACATCACATTTTTGGTCCATTTTTCATAAAATTGTGTTTTTTGGCAAATTAGTGACAAATCATTAAAGACTGAAGTTAGAAAATAATGCCAGACATTTGAGTTTCAGATTTCATACCATTCAGAAAACTCATACTAATGCAAGACCTCTATTATCTTTCTAAGTTTATAAGAGAAATATTTAAAAAATTGTCCTTATTTTTGGGCCTTTGTCCCATTTCTTTGTATGACTTTGTCCAGATTTCTTGCTCTGAGGTTGAGAGGTATGACAAATGTGTCAGGGCCATCACAAGTCAGACAGAGACATTTCAAACTGTGACATACTTGTTGCACCCCACTCCCCCATGTAGTGACTCTGGATGTGTCGAAGCAAGGCAAGGAGTAGTTATGCAGTGTAAATGTGCAGAGTACCCCCCCCCCCCCATCCAAGGTAGACACAAGTACTAGAGTGGCTTTTCATCGGTCCTTGATTTTTACAGAATGGTCTGGTTTCTGTCATATTTTTTGTACTGTTGATTTATGCTTATTACTCAAAGTGCCTGTTGCTCTGTGTTTAAGTAGCAATACTTTAATGACCATCAGGTAAGCTTGGCTGAGATTGCAAGATGCAAGTAAGCTTTAATAAGCATACTGTTAAAGAATTGCCAACATTGAAAGCCTTTCTGTTGCCATGTAGAGAATACTAGATAATGTATAAGCCTTGGTTATTGAAATGCATATGCCAGTATTTGTAATAAAGAACAGGATTACATTATTTTAAGAGTCTCATTACACTTGGAGACTTCCAGTCATTTCTGAAGGCTTTACCCGTAAACAGAATGCCAATTGTGTGGTCCATCGTCCATAACCTGTACAGTAATCCTTTTAAGCAATGTATCTTGAGCTTATTTCTTGTTTGCTTTTCATTATTTACTTTGATCATGTTTTCCCCATGAAATAAGTAGATGTCAGGCAGCAGGTCTTTTTTTGGATAAGGAACATTTTTACAGGTGGGGGCATCAGAGATTTCTACTTTCAGCATGTTACTTGGTACTTTAATAAAGCTGAATATAAATTATAATTAGAACTGCAGTGCAAGAAGTGGTTTGAGTTGAGTGCTGCTTGTTTTTTTTATACTTGATTTTGACTGGCATTCCATTAATGTATTTAAAAAAAGTAATTTATTTTTTTATGCCTCACAAACTTTTTTGTTTCCATCTAGATATTAAGCTGTCATGCAGCCAATGCATTGAAATATTTTTATTCTTCTACACTTCATTTTGTCTTGATTGGACTCTCATAATGATGGTATGGCACCCAGGGCAGTATATTTAGTTTTTGTGGTTTTGAGCATAGCCCCTCCCCATTCTAGTTGACCACACCCCTTCCCATTGACCCCACCCATTCAGCTGTCTCCTGCAGCCCCCCTTTGATTTGAAGTCACCAGCCGCCACTGCATTATTGTTGAAGAAGTTAGGAGAGTCACATTGAATAGAAAGATGGCAGTTGACACAGCACCCCAACCCCCATGTATAAAAAGTGGGGGAACGGGTTGATCATGATAAAGCACTAAACTGTAGATCTGACATGTTGTGTCCACTTTCATGTGACATAGGCTTTGAAGAAATTATGACTTCTGACTTGCATCCAGAAGAGCTGTCATTTTGTGATGCTCTCACATGTGAGAGCATTAGGCCTGTATCTCAAAAGAGGGCTCTAGAACTATAGGGATTAGGTCCTTCTAAACCAGTAGCAGTTTTTTTCTGTCCAAAAAGCTCTCCTTTACTTTTTTGATGCCTTCCTTGAGCCAGACTTCCACACCCCCCAAACCCTAACAGGCCAAAATGATTTGATAGAGTCCAAGCAAATTACAAATCTCTTTATATAAAACAAAAAAAAATAAACTTTGCAGACCCAGTTCCAGTTATATAAAACAAAAAAAATTAAAAACTTTGCAGACCCAGTTCCAGTGACATTGGAGTCTGTTTGAGCTAGAATGGCACCAAGATGCAACACACTGCATAACAATAGGGAAAGTAGGTTACCAGTTAAGATATCAGAAGAAAGGTGGATTCTTCTAAACTGCCAGATCCACATTACAAAATGTCTGTAGCACATCTTCAAACAGCTTGTTGAACATATGCAAGATGAAGCCACCAATGTAGCTCTTCCAAGCAACGTACAGACCTCACTTCATTTGAGGAAGCATGCCTTGAAGTGTGGGTATAATGCTTTGGATGTAACATCCAGGGCTGTAGTTAGGGGTTCAGTAACAAGAGTACATAACCTGTCTGAGGATGGAAAGGCACAGCTTCTGAATTCTGCACTAGACAAAAAGCTGCACTTTGGTCTGCAAGAATACAGTCCACGCACTAAAATGGAGGGCAAAGATAAGGCCATGTAATCTGTTAGACACGTTCAATCATAACCTCTGAAGTGCACCCAGAAATACCATGTAAAAAGTCCTTCTTACCAGAAGTAGGACAAGGGTAAACAGTCCAAAGGAAAGAAGAACCAACAGTGGAAGGTAGCAGCAAGAGTAGGGAGGAAGGCAGGGAGACATCAGGGCAGTCAATACCCATCAGGGAGCAGCTGTGACTACACCAGCCTCTTTCTCCCCTTCCCCAAAATTCCCTCTCTGGCTATTATCTTGTCCTAGTTTCCCAAACCTTCAGAAATCCAAATTAAGGAACTGGCTGACCTACTGTTCCTAACAGTGGTACAAAATAACTAGGGACTTGGGGGTATTGGGCTTTAAACTACAGTCTTTCACAGTTACCAGAAAAGTGTTGTCCCCTCCATGTCATATGGTCAAGTAGGATCAAGGACTTCTAGTGGTATCATTTATAGCAGAGATGCTGGCTCAGGGTACTATAAAGAAAGTATTCCAAAAAACAAGGAACATTTTTTTTTATTTCCAGGAAAAAAAGTTGGACCCCCGTGACCTATTTCAGATCTCTTGAAGCTAAAAGGGTTCCTAAATGTACCAAATTTCAAGATGCTAATTCTAAAGGGCATTTCTTCCTGATGTTCATCTGTTACCCTGCTGCAGTCATCACACTTGGGTTATCCTGCCGTCAGGCGGCCAGAATTCCAAAGTCTTGGTCCGGTGTCAGTTGCTGTCCAGTCTTTCTTTCTGCGCGGTGCCAGAAGCAGAAGCAGTTCGCAAGTGCTTGTCTGCCGACACCTGAGATTTTCGAATCGAATTTCAGTCCGAAGTCTTCATAAAGCTAAGTACCCTGTTGGGAACCTTTTCTTGCCTCAGTCTGATGTCAGAAAAAGTTAACAATTGCATTTCTTGTGGGAAGCAAATACCTCACAAGGACTTCCACTCTTATTGCATTCCTTGCCTAGGCCCAGACCACGATGTCACTAGTTGTCGGTTTTGTGCTAGGTTCAATAAACAAACTATTAAGCATCGTTTTGATTGCACTCGACACTACTCTGTAGATGATTTAATTATACTATTCCGTCGGAGCTTCTGACGTCCGGCATGCATAAAAAACGCAAGGAAAAGGACAGGCAGCCTACACCTAAGCCCGACTCCAAGGCCTCTGCTGGGCCTGTCGCCGGTTCCCCAGTTTTCAGCAAGGCGCCTATGCAGCCCCTGACGACCGCAGAACTGGAGCCCCAGACAGCTTCGGACTCTCAATCGGAGCTTACTAGGCCGACGCAGCCTGCTCTATTAGACCCTCCCGACATCTCAACACAAGGAGAATCCGGTGCTGCAGAAACACCTTCGGCTCCTGAGGGTGTTTTCAGACCATCTACTCTCACCATTAAATCTTATGCTAAACTTAAAACTCCTTTAAAACCGAAAAAGTCGGTGCATCAGTCTCCAGTTCAAGGCCCTATGCCTAAGAAACAGATGCTTAAGATGGCTGAAGACTTGATTACTCTAATCAGGGGATCCCAACCCCCTCCAAACAAAAGGCCTAGACAAGAGGAGGATTATGCCTCCTCTGATCAGGTTTCCATTTCCTCAAATTCTTCTGAGGAACAGGATTACTCTTTCCCTCCTTATGAAGATTCTGATGCTGAAGACTCAATTCCTTCAGCATACCCCCCTGAAGACTATTCCTTTGGGGAAACTTTGCATACCATGAGAGAACATTTCCACTGGGAAGGCCAGGACTAGTCAGACTCAAAGAAAAGGCTCAGAGAATTCCTTTTACTTCCCTAGCACAGACCACTTGCCATCCCTCCAGTTTTGGACATTGTGGATGATGTTTATTTAGAATCCAGTCTAAATCCAGATTCTCTACCTCCTGCTCCAGCCAAACCAGACAGATACTACAGAGTACCTGACTCTCACAAATTCCTTTACAAAAGCCCTGTTGCTGATCCAGAAACAATCTCCCAGGGTCCGGAAAGGGCTACGGCTTCTATGACTAAAAACCCTGTACCCTCTGAAAGGGACTCCAGAGCACTAGATAGGTGGGGAAAGAAGGTATACACCTCAGCTACCCTAGCCATGAGAGCATTAAATTGTCAGTTCCACATGCTGAAATATCAGCAATTCCTAATGTCTCAATTAAAGCAAAAGATGAGCACACATTCTCAACAGCCTGAATTCAAGGAAATGTAGGATCTGCTGCTTGCAGCTGAGCAGGTGGGCAAACATACTTTGCAATGTGGCTTTGATTCACTGGAAGCTTCCTGTAGAGCAGCTGTCACTGGGTCTGTCATATGTAGGCATGCATGCTTAAAAGAACAAGCCCTGCCTGACCATGTTAAAGCAAAATTATTGGATGCACCTTTACAGTAGGATGTTTTATTTGGTGTCAAAGCAGAGGAAGTTCTGAAGAAAATGGAGGATAAAGCAAAATCTATGCAGACGGTCAAGGATTTTTTACAGGTACAACCACCACGTTTCAGCAGAAATTGGACAACAAAAAACTGGTCCTTTCCATCTTCTGACAGACCACAGAGGGGCAAGTACAGACGCCCAATGGGCAAAGGCCAGTCACAAGGCCCTTACAAACCTCGCCAATGGGGTGCCGCAACCCAGAAAGGAGGAGAAGACAGACCCCAAACCACTAGAAGACAAACACAATGACTTAACCCTCAAACTGCCAAGCAAAACTCTCTTGGCAGCTCCCTTGGGAGGAAAATTAGCACTTTTCACAGACAACTGGCATATCGTCACAAAAGACAAATGGGTCCTGGACATCGTCTCACAAGGATACAGATTCCATTTTCACACCTTGCCAAGGATAAAAGGAATGCCAAACCTGCCACAAAATCAATGGGCAGAGGCACAAAAACAAATTACAGCTCTCATGGACATGAGAGCCATTCAACAGGTACCTATACAGGAGCAAGGACAAGGATTTTACTCAAGGCTCTTTCTAGTCCCCAGAAAGGACAAAACATGGAGACCCATTCTGGACCTTTCAGTTCTAAACACCTTCTTGCAAGTACCCAAGTTCAAGATGCTAACACTACAGCAGCTTCTTCCCATGTTGGGCAAGAAGGCTTGGCTAGTAACGTTGGACCTCAAGGAGGCATACCTGCATGTCCCTATCAGACAAAATTGCAGAAGATACCTCCGTTTTATTGCAGGTTCAACCCATTACCAATTCTCTGCACTGCCCTTTGGCTTATCTACTGCACCCAGGGTCTTCACAAAATGCCTGGCACCAGTAATTGCATACTGCAGACAAAGAGGAATTCAAATATACCTATACCTGGATGACTGTCTTATCCAAGCAGAAAGCAAGGACATTCTTTTACAACATCTGGCGTTTGTCATTCACCTCTTAAGTTGCCTAGGGTACACAGTAAACAAAAATAAATCAAAACTAGTGCCCTCACAAAACATAATATTCCTGGGTGCCAGCTTGAATGCAACTGCCCAGATGGCTTACCTCACGCCAGACAAACAACAACAACTGACTCAATACTTCAAGATAATGGCAACAAAGACCCAGCTCCCTGCAAGAAAAATTCTGCAGGCCTTGGGACTCATGGCATCTTGCATTCTACTAATACCATTTGCAAAACTGCATATGAGGAAATTACAAAGGTACCTGAAAAGCGTATGGACTCAACACAGCGACAGCTTAGAAACAATGATACCACTCATTCCCTGCCTTCAACAGAAGTTTCTGTGGTGGGCACAGGCATGTCACCTCAACAAGGGTTAGCCTTTTACCTTACCCACAGCCAGGCAAACTATGACAACAGATGCATCGGACGATGCCTGGGGAGCGCACATGGCAGGACAGTGCATTCAATGCAAATGGACTGCAGATCAAAGGCACCTGCACATCAATCAAAAAGAAATGCTAGCTGTACAGAATGCACTAACAACTTTCAAGGACCTCTTACACCCAGGACAACTAATAATAAAGACAGACAATACCACAGTAATGTGGTACATAAACAAGCAAGGGGGTACACACTCCTACCCTCTATGTAGACTAGCAATGACCTTGTGGAACACAGCACTGACTTACCAAGTTTCATTACAAGCACAATTCCTGCCAGGAAAGAAAAACACATTGGCAGACGACCTAAGCAGTAACATCATGGATCCCCACGAGTGGAAACTGGATCCACAAGTATTTGCAGTGATAACTCAAAAATGGGGATGCCCAGACATAGATCTGTTTGCCAACCTCCACAACTACCAACTTCATAAATTTTGCACAAGGACATTCCATCCCCAAGCTTGGAAAGTGGACGCCCTTTCATTCAGTTGGAAAACATTGACAGTGTATGCCTTCCCTCCACTGCCTCTAATAGCAAAGGTTCTGCTTAAAGTCAGATTAGAGAGGCCACAAATGATACTCATTGCTCCAGACTGGCCACGCCAGCACTGGTACCCAGTACTAATGAACATGGCCCACGACCCACCATGGATTTTACCACAAATTCCCCACCTGCTCACCCAGCAAGACAGTCAGATTCTACACAGCCAGCTCAAGACTTTAATCTGGCTGCATGGCAAATCACCTAAATAACCAGCCAACAACTCTGTCTAAAGCTGTTATGGATGTCATTCTGGAGACCAGGAGGCCCAGCACCAGGAAAGCCTATTCAAACAAATGTAAAAGATTTTGCGCCTGGAACCAGGCTAAAGGCCAAAATCCCCTTGAGCCAGACATTCCTCAGATTCTAAAATATTTAACTGAGATGCTGCACAAAGGACTTTCTTTTTCATCTATTAAGATCCATGCCTCAGCGATTTCAGCTCATTACAACACGGATCCTGTTTTCGCATCCACTCCTAAAACAGTATCTCAGAGGGGCCAAGAACATAAGACCGCCCAGAAGAGCACCAACACCAACTTGGGATCTCAACTTTGTTTTGGAAAAGCTTACACTGCCGCCTTTTGAACCAGCTTTCTCAGCTGACAAAGTTTCTGTCATGGAAAACTGTCCTGCTGCTAGCAATAACTTCAGCCAGAAGAGTCTCAGAGCTACAGGCACTAATGGCAGTGGAGCCTTTCCTCATTTTTCATCAAGACAGAGTCTCTCTACGAACTAACCCCTCCTTTATGCCAAAGGTGGTATCCAGTGTGGCCCTAAACCAAACCATTCATTTACCCACCTTCTTCCCAAACCCCCAGAACAAAGGAGAAAGACTCCTGCACTCCTTGGACATTCACAGGCAGCTACGTTACTACTTGGATAAAACTAAGACTTTCAGAAAATCTGATCAGCTCTTTGTATCCTATGCTACAACATCACTAGGAAAAGCTATCTCAAAACAGACCATTTCAAAATGGATAGGACATTGTATACGTTTCTGCTACACTCATCATGGTAAACCGGTTCCTGCCACCATCAGGTCCCACTCCACCAGGGCTGCAGCTACATCTACAGCCTTTCTCAGGGAGGTACCAACCAAGGATATTTTGGAAGCTGCAACTTGGAGCTCAGTGCACACCTTCACCAGACACTATCACATACCTCTATACTCTAAGACTAGAGCTGGCTTTGCCACTGCAGTTTTGCAGGGCCTACTAGCTTCTTCAAACCCTGTTTAACTCCACCACCCATCCTTAGCTTTGGGATTCAACCCAAGTGTGATGACTGCAGCAGGTTAACACGATGAACATAGTACAGTTTTGTACCTACCATAAATGTAGATGTTTGAGTGTTCACCCTGCTGCAGTCCAGGTTACCCTCCCTCCATCCCCTCTGAACTAGCTGAACTTATCTATGCCACTCTATCCTATACAACCTCTGTGGTGTATTTGCTTGTGCCTGAAGGTATTGTTTTATTTTTATATAGCTATATATATATATATATATATATATATATCTATATTGCCTACCTATTGGGGGCATGTTGGATGATGCTTATATAGCCCTGGTGCACTGACGTCAGGGAAGAAGTGACAGCAACCGACACCGGACCAAGACTTTGGAATTCAGGCTGACTGCGGGACTGCCTGACGGCAGGATAACCCAAGTGTGATGACTGCAGCAGTGTGAACACTCAAACATCTACATTTATGGTAGGTACAAAACTGTACTTTCTAAGCCATCAGTCTCCCATTTACCTTAGACCCCTGGGATTCCTGTCCACTGATCCCAATCTTCACAGGTCGTAGTCTTCAAGGGTTTTGGGCAGTTATTTAAATATATAGCAGGGAGATCTTATCACCGGATTACCTCAATGCCTTTTAGTTTAGTAACTGCACCCAGATTATTTGTAAAATGCCTGTCCCTCACAGACTGATCAGTGCAGAACCAAGAGAATCCATATTTATTCATACCTGGATTTGACATTGTGATCAAGGCACTAATCTTAAAGTTGATGCTGAGCACTTTGTAGTGTACTGCTTCTCACTTTAGGTTAGGATTTACCCTGAATATTCAAAAATCAAATCTTTATCCTATAATGAGAGTGGTCTTCCTAAGGCCTTTCTGGATACCAGTCTGTGGAGGGCATTTCTCTCCATGGAAAAAATCTTGTCTCGTATCTTGTTCCAAAGCACATTACAAAACTGCAACTGGACTAACAGACAGGCCTTAAGCATACTGGGTCACATGCCATCACTGTTATGATATTTTCTCCTAGCTAGTCTCCACATGAGAAAACTGCAATATCCCTTAAGAAAACTGTTGGGACCAGGAGTTGGATGCACTGGAGACTGTGAAAACAGTGGTACCCTGTTTTACAAAAGAACTGAATTTGGTCATAAATTCGTTTCAGGAGTAACAAAGGTATGGCCCTTCAGGTCACTTGTCCCCAATCACATCCAGACTACAGGTGCCTCAGAGAAGACCTGGGAAGCTCAAACTCAGGATCTCATAGTGCAGGGTAGATGGACTCTACAAATGTATCATTACACACAAACCTAAAAGATGTTGACTGTTATTAGAAGTATTCAAGCCTGTATGGGTGCTAGGGAAATGGACGGTGATATCCAACAACACTGTACTAATGTGGTACACACAGGGAAGAGTTACTACGACTATCACCTTTGTAGGCTAACTATTCAGGACTGAGAGCATGCTCTGTTATTTAGTTTCCTTCTGTGGGCAACTTAAATCCCTTCCAAAAGGTAAAAACAAACTCGACCACCATGGCTGATGGGTACAAAACTTTACTTTTTTGTTTTTTATTGTTTTTCTGTTAAAGGGTAAGAGCTTTCAAGGCTGGAAGTAGCATCTTCAGACCATAGTAGCACTGTTAAAAATACTAGTTACCCAATCAGAAAAAAACAATCCGGTCACATGGCTACTCAGGAAGTGGTAGGGCAAAAGCATTCATCCTAAAACCATTCTAGAAAATTATAAAATCAGTGCCACGTGCTTGTAAAACTGGTTTGATGGAAACATTATTAATTAAACCAGGGCGAATTTGCTTTTAATAAAATAATCTACCCAAGTGCAGCACATTCAGTAATGTTTCTGATATCTCCTCCTGTACTGGCATGTTCAGTGCACTCTCAAACAGTAAATTTAAAACAGTGAGCAGAGACAGAATTAGATACATGTTTAGCTAAAGCATTTGTAGGTTTTCTGTTGCAAATGTTCCCAACATGTTCAAGTATTCTCTTTTTCAGCATTCAGTTTATTATTCCTACATGAAAACTGCTGCATGCTTGACATTTTACATAATAAGTCACATTCAAGCTCCTGCAATCAACATACAATTCATACTGGATTTGATAGCACAAAAGGGGATGTTCAGTAGAGCTTGTAATCAAAATATGTTTGCATGCTTGAACAAGAGTGACATGGAACATAGGTGGATTATTTTATTAAAAGCAGGTTCACCCCTGGTTTGAATAATATTTCCATCAAACCAGTCTTACAAGCACCTGGCTTAAGGCATTTATTTTATCATTTTTAGAATGGTCTTATGAATGGTTTTGCCCCTACCACTTCATGAGTAGCCATGTGACCTGACTGTTTTTGCCTGATTGGGTAACTTGCATTTTTAACAGTGCTGCAGTTGAGTACTATGGTCTGAAGAAGCAGCCTGCAGCCGTGAAAGTGCTTACCCTTTACTTTTTGTTTTTTATTGTTTTTGTGTTAAAGTTTTATACATGCCAGCCATGATGGCCAAACTTGTTTTTACCTGTTGGACTGTATTTTGTGGTAACTCGACCTTCATTCTTCGGTATACTTCTGTTTGTTCAACTTAAATCCCCTCCCAGGAGAGCTCATTCACAGACCTGATGAAGAGGACCTCTCCAGACCCATGCATATGGGTGCTTAAATAGAAACCTACAGAAGTATTAAATAAAAACCAATGGAACCTAAAGGTGTTATTGCTAAATGCTAGGAGCCTTAACAAGAAACTCCACACCCTACAAAGCTATTCTCACTCTGGAGAATATAGACATCCGAGCCATTACTGAGATTTTGTTAAAAGCCACAGAAAGTACTCCAGCAGTGCAAGGCTACAGTACCTTCCACACATTTATGCCATCAGCTACACAGACAAGGTCTAAAGGTGGAGGTGTCTCAATGTACATTAGCAACAAGTATACCTCAAGGTTTTTTAAAAAGGATGGCACTCTGGAGTTTTTCAACATGCAGATTGCCTTAGATAAGTGTCCTTTGCCATATCTTAGCAAGCTATAGATCACCATCTATGTCCCAAGAATCTAGACCTACTGAGACGCACTCCATCCAATCAAGCATTGTATTCGTTGGGCAACTTTAACTAATTCTCTATAAACTAAGAAACATACTCTGCCTCAGGCTTGCAGGCACAACATTTCATGGACTTAACACAAATGCCCGTGATGAGTTAGTTGTCAAAGGAAAAGTATACTTTAAAAATGATCAAAACACGGTAGGTTCAGGTTAAGGCACTTTAATCTTGCAGCAAGGAGACAAAAACGAGCTAATACAGAGTTTGTCTAACCAGAAACAGGAAATAATTTCATTTTTAAATTCTATAGCTAGGCATGGCCTACCAAGCTGACGTAACAGATTACCACCTTTCTCATCATCATCTGTTGACCATCTTTCCCATGAATTTCTGCTGATTTATCAATTTTATGTGAAACTTCCTGAGGAAAACAACATGGCCTTGATTACTACCAGTTAGATACATGTTATGTTACCATTCAAGGTACTATGGCTAATTCAAGCACAATGCTAACAGTTAATTTCTCTAATAATCCTTTGTCAACTTTATCTCTTAAGTTACTGCAGCTGCACATGTTCTCATGCTTCGAACAGAGCTGATTGTCTAAAATCATTACATTTACAGAATATAGTATTGTTCATTCATTCGTTCCTGACCTAACAGATAAGCACCTGCTTCTCAAGTACATTTCCAAAAGGCATAAATATGAATATTGCTGTGCTAGCAGTTACTATGTCAGAGGGCAACTTGCAAGTTTCAGAAAGCATACTGCAGTTTTCAAAAAGCATCTTTTTCAGTCTCATATGAAATTCAATTTATATATAACACAGTGCATGAAAAATAGAATGAAAAGCGTATTAAATCATTTGATTATTAATTGGCATTGAGCATACACACATTAATACATATTGTTCTAACATTTCCCTCCTGTTAATACTTTTTAATTCTATTTTCAAAAAAGAATCAACAGCTCAAAAAAGAATAAACAGCTTGCTTCTTTTCCTAACCTCTTCCATCTAGGATTTGCAGTTAAGAAAGTCATTCAGTTTGAACTTTTATGAAAGTGTTTCACGTTCTAGCAGCTCTTCAAATTCAGTACTTTGATACATAGTCTCAGATACTGATATATCTATGAATTCTTTGATTTATTTTTTCATGCAGGGGATTCCACAACAAACACAAACTCCTATTAGGAGTAATCCTACCCCAATGGCAATCAATATGTTCATTAGGATGGAACCCCACCCCCCAA